>NC_081409.1:51440405-51740405 GCF_030272615.1 Cryptomeria japonica
AACGGTTTCTCAAGATGAGTCCCGAGCGAAGAGATATTAATTGGCGAAAATGGCCAACTGGCTTTGTCGATACTGTGGACCTGACGAAGTCAATGTTCTGGCAACACATGACGCCTTTCTCAAAAATATCAAATGACCTCCGTAGGCCCTCAAATTTGGAACATAGGTACCTTAAAGTACATATTAAAACTTGGAAATCTTAGTTCAATCACAAGACTGACAGGATGCAAAAGGTGCACTCACAAAAATGGCTACATTAACTGATATGGCACTGAAAGTACGGATAACTGAAAATGATGGCTAAAAGAACCCTTTTGAAAACCAATCAAACGGATTGACAGAGGCTTGAAATTTGACACGTAGCTCATCATTTATACCAGTAATAACCCAGAGAAAACATTATGGTATGAAGCTTACTGAGGCAACTTTTACACTTATGCAAAACAGGGCTCCGACTAGCTGTCGAAACAACGACTTGCCAAAACACACAAACTGCAAACGGATTTGGCTATGAAAACTGGGCAAATGGATTCGTCAAGACTTGAAATTTTGTAGAGTGACTCATATTTATGCATAGAATTGAATCTAGTTGAAATTATCCATGACGATCAACAGGGAAAAAGATGTAATCGCTCAAAGTAGGCTACTCAATAAAATCTGCATTTGTGCCTGAAATGCACTTTTAGCTCACCCCTCGAAATGGGTACCTCATAAACTTATCCAAATTGGATTTTGAAAGTTGCAAAACACTTTATAGGCCAAATGAAAGGTGTGGGACATGAATCCTGAGCCTTACCCTCTGAAAATCAACTGGCTCCACTTTCCCTCTCTCCAACTAGGCCATTCAAACTGACTCATTTAGGTACTTTTCTGACATGCAGAGCAAAATTTTGAATTGGGCCTCTAAACTTGACTCAAATTTAATGAGTCCAAACAGTGGCTCTGACTAGGGATGGTTGATTGCAAGATCAACACAAGAACATAGAATCAATGGTTAAGCAGACCACCCAAAAAATGGATCATTTTTCTCTCAATTCTTCTCTTCTCATCTCATTTCAAAAACAAGGCTTCCTTATTCTACCCAAATAGTAGGGAACTTTATTGAAAACCACACAACTGAAATCAAAGCAAGTATACAAGAGATACAAACAAACTCACAACTGATTATAACTGCTCCACTTACAAACATTTACCTCTGTCAAAAATCTGATTCTCATCTCTTGATATCATGATCAAAACAAAGGCACCTTCCAGTAACAACTGAGCATAACTTTTATAATCCACCTCTTTTGTCTCATCACTATAACAACTGGTGTGCTTACCTTTGGTCTGATTCTAAACTTTGTAATCACACGCTATATCAACACAAGTAAAATCATGAGACAAATCACAATAGAGGCCTTCCCACAAGCTGCAACACACTTCACTATCCCAATCAATTCTACCATTTGCAAGGACATCATCATGTTGCACTTCAAAAATAAAACATTCATTCTCAACATTATAATTCCCATCAACACATGCCTTATTACCACTTAAATCAATAGAATGAGGGACACTACTAACCGACTGAAGCAAACAAGGAACATAAATGTTACAATCTGGATGTGATACTTCACTATGCTAATCACAGTCCATACTCTCCTTGTTTATCAAACTGAAAACCTCTACATTCTCAACATCCCATTCACAGAAAAGAATGCATACCTCTGGCTGAAGCAAATCCTCAGCTAAGTCTTCCTCATCTAGACTTATATCTATCTGAAACACTTCTACTTGTGGTCTAAAAAAGTCATCACATAACCCATGCCTCTTGTTTTCATCATGAAGTAAATTTTTACAACCCATGTTACTGTTGTTCGGAACTTTATCAGCATTACAAACTTGTTCAACACAAGGGGAAATTTCATCATTCTCATCAATGAAATCAGCACCATGGATATTTGTATCAAAAGCAAAGAATTCCAAATCTGTTTCAAGCATACTATCAACATTCACATCCTCATCATGGTACTTGAAATTCTGAAAGCATTCAAATGTGGGTTCATTTAAATCTGAAAATAGAACATTATCAGCACTATCACATACATTCTTATCTTCAAAAATACTTTCATTTTCAGATTCATAACCAAGGTACATAACTTGGTCTTCCATTATATCATCTTCACAAGATGAATAATAAGAATTCTCATAACCACTTTTAGCTACATAACTGGAATTCATTTGCTGATCAAAAGGAAGTGAAACACTTGTGCCAAGATCATTCTCATTCTGAAATTGATCTTCATTGTTCATTTGCATACCTTCACGGTGCTGGGAATAGAACTCATTTTCCTCATAATCAGCAACACCACTCCATTCTGAAACACATTCATCACTGGGTATACTTGTACTGAACACATTATCAACATCATTCACAATTTCATTCTTAGATTTATCAGACTTAACCAAAATCTGATTTTCATCATATTGCACAACTTCACTTACATAATCAACAACATTTGGTGATCCTTTAGTATTTGGTATTTGAACATCAAATACATCAGCAACATTTAAAGATAGATGGTCATCATTACCATAATTTTCATCATTGTTAACCTTACGAGATGCATGATTAACTTGGTAATTTGCAGTCACATAGTCAGCATAACCGGCATACAAATCAAATGGTACATATCCTTTGTATATATCAATCTTCGTATCAGCATTATCTCAACATTGCACACTAATCATTCCATCATTACTGTGAGAGGCAACTAGCATTAACAGCAGAGGATCTTGACTCTCATTCAAATCTGAAACATATGCATCAACAAAACCATTTGGAACTGCAAAGCTAGATGCGCCTAGACAAGAAATGATTGGTTGAGCTTCACATGGTATTTCACCATTGAAGGCATTTTGATGAGGAACTACAACAAACACAAATTTCTTGGCTATCCCAAATTTCAAATTATTTTCAATGTCCTTAGCTGTGTTAAAAGCTTCATACAAGGTCTTAGGTTCTTTGTTTCTCAATAGGAAATCCATCTTCTTACCAAAAGCACTCATATAAATATCCAGACATACCGTATCACCAAACCTATATTTTCTAGAAATTTTAGTCAATGCTTGTGAAAATCTTATGTTAAATGTTGGTACCAATTCATCTTCCCTGATTTGTATATAAGTGAATTCTTTCAACAAGTCATAATCACTCACCTTCTCATCGAATTGATCCATGAAATCTGAAATCAATTCTTCCCATGAGGTAATAGAATTCACTGTCAAAAAAGAAAACCAATCTCTTGCGTCTTCTTTCAATGACTGAACAAACAATTTCATGCATATATCTTCCTGACAAATTTCAAATTCTCCTATCAAATCTGAAACTCTTTTCACATGCTGACATGCTGATTCTGATTTCTTCCCACTGAAAATTGGCAAATACTTTCTGATTTCTGGGGGTATGGGATTCAGGTAACCCGGAATACCTTTAAAGTTTAGAGCAGCATAATACTTCATACTGAAACTCTTCCTATTACATGGTTGTTCTGGTTTACTAGGCATGGTCATATGTGGATAAGATTGGGGTTGAAAAACTTCACAACTCATTTATTCCTTATTTCCACAAATGATTATAAAATCCTGGGTAAAAATTTCAAGCACATATCCTTATTCAAATCTATTCATTAAAACTGCTTGACATAAGGTTTTCCAAATTTGCATACTACGAAAGATCGCATACACTGAATATTTTAGCAGCATAGATATGCAAACCAATTTGAAAACCTCTCTTTCCCTCTTCACTAGTTCTATTCACTAAATGGGAAAACGACATTACACATTCTAATTTTCATAACACATATCTTTGCATTTGAAACCTCTGAAAAATACCTGAAAATTTGCAGGTGTAAAACTTGTAGATCTGAAGATTTACTTCACCTTTAGCACGGTCTTTTACATCAGAGTCACCACCTTTTGCACAGAGGATATTTTGAATAGCAAAACCATTCAATCACAAATTTAATTCTCTATTTCTCTTTCAATCTCGCTGCAATAAACACTCTTCCAGGTTGTTCAATACTGTTATGAACCACAGAGTCGCCACCCAATAAGGGATTGGGGAAAATTTTTCACACACCTGCAAGAACTTCTTACAACTCTCAACAATATAAATTCACTGTTACTCCTTCCTAAAACATGACATGAAACACATATCATTCTGCAGATCCAGGACAAGGAGAATTTTCTAACTCATAAATTCACTTTCACACTCTATGCATACACAATGGACAGACTAGCTGGATATGAAATTGATAGAATGAAGGATACATTCAACCTCTAACCTCATCAATCAAACATTCAAATCCATTAATTCCCCAGTAGAGTTGCCATTTTTGTTGTTCACCAAAAGTGATAACCCAAGTATACCTGCAATTCATCTATGAAGTAGCCAATTCAATCTATGAAGAACCTCAGGGCTTGGACAACATGACAAGGATATGAATCCTTCAACTCTTCTGGCTCTGCAAAACCTAGGCGGGTGTACCTTTGATGCATTTAATCAGACCTATTACACACAAGACTGCATCAATCAAAAGCAGATGGATCTCAAAAGGTTCAAAAACTAGGAGGTTACTGTAGACGGGCTAGATCCACACTTGCAACTCAACATTTTTGAATCATGAGATGGAGGGACACTTCCACATAACATAAAATATAAAAAGATATTCTGATTTTGGATTTTTAAATGATGTTCTGACAATCTTTCAATGTTACAAAAGACCAGTGCCTTATCCAGGCCATAGAGTCATGTATAAAACTGGAAGAGAAATCTCAGATGCAAGTTCTTTTCAACGTTGAATTTTCATGTATCAATGCCTTTCATTAATACAATCCTCTGCTCTGTCACAAAACCATACTTATATATATATATATATATCCAATATGCATTCAAAATCATTAATGCTGGGTTTTATGATTTAAATCCTTCCTTGAAGAATACCCAAAAGATAAACATTACACTCTTAGAGGAATCTAAAAGAGACAACTCAAATTATCCTTGATAATATGAAATTATATAAATCTAAGTACATTTTGGAGACAATTTCATGGAAACTCACACATGCCTTGCATATGTGTGAACCTGCAAACTGAAACAAAACCTACAGTAAAGACAACCCTGAAATCATAGAAGAACACACTATCATTTGCATTGATAAAAAAAATGCCATCACTGGAACCTACAATTTCAAATTTCTCCCTTGGAGAAAATCTCTCCAAAACTAGAACCCTTACAAATGAGAAGAGTTGGGAATAAGAAGGAGATGGAAGAAAATCAAATCTGCAACTGAAATTGCCAAATATCTCCTCTCTAACTGAATTTCACTCCTGTGGAAACTACTCTCGCAATATCCCACATTTGTCAAAATTAACTACCTGACCGGATTCCTCATTCCAAGAGCTTTCTGGCGATATACAACACTTCATATTTTGGCCAAAATTGAGACCCTGGGCGAATTAATCCTCAACATGTGCACATCATTTAAATTTTTTGAATTTTAATATAGTTGAAACTATATCTTTTATTGATTTTAATTTTAATTTTTTGCTCTGATTGTGCTTTGACGCCTTGCCAGGTGACGGGATTTGATTGGTCGATGGGGTCTAGTAGGCACCACCTGGGATGACACCTCGTCACTCTGCCACGTGTCTGCTTGCTCATCATCCACCTAGGCACCACGTCATCGCCACTGGAATGCCACCTCACTGAGGCCCACCTGCTGGACCACTGACTGGACCTGCCACCTGGCTTTCGCCATTTCCCAACCGGTATGTTTCGTGCATCTTTGCCTCACGAAACCGCTCAGGCCGTCGATCTACTCCAAACTTGCTCGACCTTTACCATGCTGCATTTTCGCCATTTTGCGTTTCGCTATTTCATGGACCTTAACTCGCGAGCAACTTTCCTTCGCGAAATAGCGCGGATCGTCCGATCTCCCGAAACATGCATGATCTTTACCTCTTTTTTCCATTTCGCAGGGTCTAACTCGCATGCATCTTCGGCCCACGAATCAACGCACTTTGTTGGATCATCTTGGACCTGCTCACTGGTTAAGCTGACCTTTCTCTGCAAAATTCCCCTATTTGCCTCGAGAAGCGTGCATACATGGGGTCCACCTGGTCGCTACTCAATCACCTCCTCCATTGCCTCGAGATTCATGCCCGATCATGGGCCCACCTTGGGCGCCCATAGGCACTGTCTGTTAAAAGCCTAGAGGCTTTGACATTATAGATGTGTTTGTTTTTGCTTATAAACATTAAAAAGCATCACTTCCTAGCGAATGTGGGATAATGTTATTTGCCTGGCACTATGTATTCTGAAACTTTTCTGAGTGTTCTTTAATGGTGTTTTACATTTTCCTTAAAACTTTCAATGCCTTTCCACCACACCATAGAGGGAGGATGATTGGAGGGCACGTGAGGGAGGACAAACATCCAATTTACCAAATCTGCACTATATGAAGTTTAAAATGCCTCTTTCCAACAATCACGTGGGAGGGTTTTCATGGCTATGTTTCTCTTTTTTTTGAAATTTCTGCATTGCCAGTTCACACACCACGCAAGCTTGGATAGATGGCTATACACCAGCTAATTTGCATTTGCTAAAATAAACCTTAACGTTTCCACCATTCTCCATGCTCAACTCCACATGTTCAGCTGCATGTCACATAGAGGGGAAATTGGGTGATCCTTTACCTGCACATTGAGTTTGAAGGTTTGTGCAGCTGCCAAGACCATGTGAGGGGGGTTTTCATTGCTGCGTTTATTTGCTATGGCTTTAAAACTATGATTTGCCACTTCCACGCTACAGGGGAGGGAGGATTGGTTTTGTTTGCTGCTATCATTGACTTTTAAAACTTCAGAACAACCCTCCAAACTTCTACGCAGCTGTGTATCTCCTGATATTACACCATTAGCATAAGAGTTTGAACAATTTGGCCCTGCTCACATTACATGGGAGGAGAGGATTTGAATGCAAACCATATGCAAGTAGCTACCAAAAACATTTGCTAATTGCATTTACTCAGCAGCATCTTCCAGGTATATTGCATTTGTTTGATTTGTTTACTACTTTTTCCTCCTTCATGCTTGCTGAAGTTTGGAGTTTTTCATATGCTACACACCACAGCAAGGGAGGGGAATACTTGACTATTTTATTTGTTTCTTCCATCGCAGCCCCCAACAAACAACCCCTTCAATGCCTCCCCTCACCACGCACATTGCCTTTTCTTGAATGTGTCTATGCCTTTACAATGCCACATTGCACATTCTGAAGGATTTAATTGCTGCTTCCTTATTCCTATGTCACGTGAGCATGGCAATTTGCAATTGTTTGAAAGTTTTATTGTTGTTGCTTACCACACAGAGGGAATACACTTGGGGTTTTCAATGCCTTCAATGTGCACTTGATGTAATTTTTTAATGCTTTTTACACAGCCATGTTGACATGCTCTGCTGAAACATTAGCACGAGAGTTTTAAATACAGATTGACAGGTTACATCCACAACACCCACTGCCATCCTAGCTGGATGATTATCCTAATGCTTGCTCCTAAATTCTCAATTCACTTGCCTCTTTGAATAATTGCAATCAAAATTTAGATACTCAAGAATTCTCGCAGTGAGCCAACATTGACCATGATCATATTCGCCATAAAAAATAGTGCACAAGCATGGGCCAGGTCGGCCACCAAAGCGGGTCCGACTAAAAAAAAATTTGTTTCCAAGAAACTTGCCTTCCAAATGCTTCAAACACCTTAAACACACCTCTGGAAATGATTGGCATCATTTTCGGATCATTAGACTGAAATTTGCAACATTCAGGCAATTACGCCACATTTTCGCATTTAATCACGGAGACGTAATTTTCAAACCTGTTAAAACACCTTTCTAGATCTCGTTGTCTGACAGGCATGTACTCTAATATGCAAGCATGAAATTTAACAAATGGTTTCTCAAGATGAGTCCCGAGCGAAGAGATATTAATTAGCGAAAATGACCAACTGGCTTTGTCGATACTGCGGACCTGACGAAGTCAATGTTCTGGCAACACATGAGCCTTTCTCAAAAATATCAAATGACCTTTGTAGGCCCTCAAATTTGGAACATAGGTACCTTAAAGTACATATTAAAACTTGGAAATCTCAGTTCAATCACAAGACTGACAGGATGCAAAAGGTGCACTCACAAAATGGCTACATTAACTGATATGGCACTGAAAGTACGGATAACTGAAAATGATGGCTAAAAGAACCCTTTTGAAAACCAATCAAACGGATTGACAGAGGCTTGAAATTTGACACGTAGCTCATCATTTATACCAGTAATAACCCAGAGAAAATATTATGGCATGAAGCTTACTGAGGCAACTTTTACACTTATGCAAAACAGGGCTCCAACTAGCTGTCGAAACAGGGACTTGCCAAAACACACAAATTGCAAACGGATTTGGCTATGAAAACTGGGCAAATGGATTCGTCAAGACTTGAAATTTTGCAGAATGACTCATATTTATGCATAGAATTGAATCCATTTTGAAATTTTCCATGATGATCAACAGGGAAAAGGATGTAATCGCTCAAAGTAGGCTACTCAATAAACTCTGCATTTGTGCCTGAAATGCACTTTCAGCTCACCCCTCAAAATGGGTACCTCATAAACTTATCCAAATTGAAATCTGAAAGTTGCAACACACTTTATAGGCCAAATGAAAGGTGTGGGACATGAATTTTCAAATGTGTTAAAAGACCTTTCTGGATCTCGCCGTCTGACAGGCGTGTACTCTAATATGCAAGCATGAAATTTACCAAACGGTTTCTCAAGATGAGTCCCGAGCGAAGAGATATTAATCAGAAAAAATGACCAACTAGCTTTGTCGACACTGCAGACCTGACGAAGTCAATGTTCTGGCAACACATGACGCCTTTCTCAGAAATATCAAACGACCTCCGTAGGCCCTCAAATTTGGACCATATGTACCTTAAAGTATATATTAAAACTTGGAAATCTTAGTTCGATCACAAGACTGATAAGATGCAAAAGGTACACTCACAAAAATGGCTACATTAACTGATACGACACTGAAAGTATGGATAATTGAAAACGATGGCTAAAAGAACCTTTTTGAAAACCAATCAAACGGATTGACAGAGGCTTGAAATTTGAAACGTAGCTCATCATTTATACTAGTAATAACCCAAAGCAAACATTATGGAATGACGCTTATGGCATGACGCTTACTGAGGAAAATTTCACACTTATGCGAAATAGGGCTCCAACTAGCTGTCGAAACAGGGACTTGCCAAAACACACAAACTGCAAACGTATTTCGCTATGAAAACTAAGCAAATGGATTCGTCAAGACTTGAAATTTTGCAAACTGACTCATATTTATGCATAGAATTGAATCCATTTTGAAATTATCCATGATGATCAACAAGGAAAAGGATGTAATCACTCAAAGTAGGCTACTCAATAAAATCTGCATTTGTGCCTAAAATGCACTTTCAGCTCACCCCTCAAAATAAGTACCTCATAAACGTATCCAAATTGAATTCTGAAAGTTGCAACACACTTCATAGGCCAAATCAAAGGTGTGGGACATGAATCCCGAGCCTTACCCTCTGAAAATCAACTGGCTCCACTTTCCCTCTCTCCAACTAGGCCATTCAAATTGACTCATTTAGGTACTTTTCTGACATGCAGAGCAAAATTTTGAATTGGGCCTCTAAAATTGACTCAGATTTAATGAGTCCCAACATAAAGATCAATAGGTATATCAATGACCTAATAGTAGCACTCAATGCCAATGTAGATCCGCTTAAGCTCCTCTTCACCTTCTACACTTACACTCTGCAGATATGACTTCTCTCCTCTGGTTTGGCAAGAATCACGTATCTCTTCTCTTAGATACAAACACACAACTTTTGCCAACAAAACCTGAAAGAATCACAACATTGACCTTATAGGACAACAGATAGGTCGGTAGCATAAACCCTAAACCCTAGACCTGTTAGGTTAAGGAATTCAAATAGTTCAATCCTGACCATTGATCATACTGTATTTAATGCAACAGTCTTGATCCAATCTTAAGACATTCTCCATCATTCATTTTCCACCAATTTCATGGCAGCTGATAACCTGTCACACGTTATCACCATTTACAGACTTTGTACATTCCCAAGGTAGATAGGAACACTCTTCTTTATGCAAGATCCTTCACACGCACAAGGCTTACATGGCAGCACTATCTATTCTTCATTGTCATGCTAACTTCATCACAAAAAGATCACTGATTGAGTCACACAGGCTTAAGATACTCCAACCAGAAATCCTGAAGTGGAAACTACCTACCAATCGGTAGTCATACAATGCTTCCATGTGCTGGTTCCCATGACTACATGCCGGTTCACCTTGAACAAATATAACGCTTTACTTTGGCATATATACCAGTTCTCACATATGTCAATTCTCTCTTCATATCTCATATTGACATCAATGATAACATATAATATCATTATGTCCTCATACTAGTTCACATAATGCCAACAATCTCCCCCTTTGGCATTGATGGCAATATACAAAGATATCTTTCTGCAAAACTCATCTTCTCCCCAATTTCTACAGATATCTTCTCCGCTAGACTTCTTCTCCCCCTTTGACAACAATGCCAAAGTGGAGGCACAAACATCCCTGTTTCATTATGCTGCTCCCCCTAAGGAGTAGCATCCTTCAACACATCAATCAAAAAAAAATTGACTATGCAATACCTGACTGATGTGGAACAAATACTTTTAATTTACCTCTTGAAGGGGCAGTACCCCCAATTCACCTCTTAAATACACAAATATAGTCTTTGGGAGAGGCTTGGTGAATATGTCTACTAACTGCTCCTTACTGGAAACATGTTCCAGTGCAATCTCTTTATTCTGAACATTTTCCCTCAAGAAATGATACTTAAGCTCAAAATGCTTGGTTCTAGAATGTAAAACTAGATTCTTTGAAATATTGATAGCACTTGTGTTATCATAGAATATACTTACCGGTTTAGATACAGGGATTTTGAAGCCATATAATACATGCTTCATCTAGATTGTCTAAGTGCAGTTCATGAAAGCTGCAACATACTTCGCTTCCACTGTAGACTGGGAGGTACAGCTCTGCTTCTTACTCATCCATGAGACTAGTCTACCACTGAGAAAGAATGCACCACAAGTTGTGCTTTTCTGATCATCCACATTACCTACCCAATCAGCATCTGTGAATACTTTTAGGTTGAAATCATTCTTGTATGGGTACCACAATCCATAGGCAACTGTTCCCTTTAGATACCTAAGAATCCACTTGACTGCAACCAAGTGGGATTCTCTTGGACTTTTCTGGAACCTTGCAGTAAATCCAACTACATGTGTAATATCTGGTCTGCTATGCACTACATAATGCAACTTACCAATCATTGATCGGTATTCCTTCTCATTAACCAATGCGGAATTATCCTCTTTTGATAATTTGCAACTGGTTACCATCGATGTACTAGCCGATTTGCTATCTTCCATGCCAAAGGTCTTCAACACGTCTTTGACATATTTGGATTGAGTGATAAAGATTCCATCTTTCATCTGCTGGATTTGCAGTCCAATGAAGAACTTAATCTCCCCCATGAGTGACATCTCAAACTCTTCCTTCATCTCATCAGCAAACTCATGACTCATCTTGTCATCTCCACCAAAGATAATGTCATCAACAAAAACTTCACAGATCAGGATCTGATCTCTTTCAGATTTCAAGTAGATATTGCTATCTTCACTTGTTCTCTCAAATCCAATCTTCACAAGATGGGAATGTAGACGTTCACACCATGCTCTAGGTGCCTGCTTTAGACCATATAAGGCTTTATGTAGCCTACACACCATATCACTTTCTTCAAGTAGGGAAAACCCATCTCGTTGCTCTATATACACCTCCTATTCAAGTATGCCATTTAGGAATTCAGATTTTACATCCATTTGATATACCTTGAATCCTTTAAAAGCTACATATGTAAGAAGCATACGAACTCCTTCCAATCTGGCTACAGGAGCAAAGGTTTCTCCATAGTCTTCTCCTTCTTCTTGAGCATATCCTTTGCACACCAATCTGGCTTTGTTCCTGATCATTGTGCCATCCTCATTCATCTTTTTTCTGAACACCCATTTGATGCCAATGACATTTTTATGTTCTGGTCTGGGTACCAAGGACCATGTACCATTTTTCTCTATATGGTGAAGTTTCTCTTTCATTGCCTTGATCCAGTCTTCATCTTTATGAGCCTCTTTGAATAACTTAGGCTCAAATTCAGAGATCAAACATGAGTTTTCTCTGATCTTTCTTCTTGTAAGGAATCCTGCATCCTTATCTCCTATGATCTTCTTAGGATCATGATTCAACTTGACATATCGAGGAATAGTCTTGACTGGTTCTTCTTTCTTTTCCTCTTCATCCTCATCTTCTTTAGTATCAACATTCACTGGTTCAGGTACACTATTACTGGTACTTGGTTGATTGACAACCGGTTCTCAGAAGGTTGCAACTGGTTCATTTATAGCTTTCTCACTGCCTGTTTCCTCTTGTTTCTCAGAGGTTTCATTAGCTCTCACATTGAAACTTTCCATAATTCTCTGAGTCCTATTGTTGAAACACTTGAGAACTTTACTCTTGGTGGAATATCCTAGGAATATTCCCTGATCAAATTTAGCTTCAAACTTGCCCTGATGTTCACTCCTCTTGATGTAACATTTGCTACCAAATATCCTAAAGTAGCTAAGCACAGGTGTCTTACTGGTCCAATACTCATAAGGAGTTTTATCCTTACCTTTCTTGATGAGTAACCGGTTCATTGTGTAGATTGTACTGCTTACCACTTCTCTCCAAAAGGTGTGAGCTACCTTTCCTTGAATCAACATGGTTCTAGCTACTTCAACCACAGTCCAGTTATTCCTCTCTGCTAGGCCATTTTGTTGTGGAGTCTGGGGGGCAGATAATTGCATCTTGATGCCATGTTCTTCACAGTACTTGTTGAGTTCATTGGAAGTGAATTCCCCTCCTTGATCAGTTCTCAGGCACTTGATCCTTTTACCGCTTTCCTTCTCCACTAGTGCTCTGAAAGCTTTAAACTTTACAAAGGCTTCAGACTTGTCTTTCAAGAATGTGACCCACATCATTCTTGACCAGTCATCAGTGAGAATCATGAAGTACCTATCACCCTACACACTCCTAGTTTTCATAGGACCACACAAATCAGTATGCACAAGGTCAAGCAAGTTGTCAGCAATGAAACATTTACCTTTAAAGGTTGAGGAAGACATTTTCCCCAATTGACATTCTTTGCACAAGGTATTATCCAGTTTGCTTAGCACTGGCAACCTTCTAACTGCCTTGATCTTACTAGCCTTTACAATGTTATCAAATTTTACATGGCAGAGTCTCCTATGCCATATCCAGCTATCATCAAATTTAGCCATAAGACATGTACTTATATTTGCATTCAAATGAAATAGGTTACCTTTGGTCTACATGCCGGTGGCCACCAATTCACCATCTTTTCCTTTCATTTTGCAAACTCCATTCTTGATTTCCAAAGTGAGGCCACTGTCATTCAGCTGGGCAACACTTAGAAGGTTATGTCTAAGACCATCAACCCAGTACACATTGTCAGCACTACTCTTTCCATTTAGAGAGATGGACCCTCTGCCTTTGACCATGCATGGTGCATCATTTCCAAAGTGAACCACACCACCATCATACTCCTCCAAGGATAGAAACTTGCTCCGGTCACCAGTCATATGGTGAGAACAGGCACTGTGAATGATCCACTCATTGGAATTATCAAACCAGGAGACAAGAGCCTTCTTGCCTGGTACATCTTCTTTGACAGCAACAAACACAATATCTTCATTTTCTTCATCCTCTGATTCTTCATCTGTGACACCTTCATCAACTGCCACAAAATAGTTTCTCCGGTTTCCTCCTTTGAATTTCCTGAACCTTTCCGGTTTGTCCTTGTTATCGCCATTAGGACAATTTATAGCAATATGTCTTATCCGGTTACAAGAAAAGCATTTCAAAGGTAGCTTACCTTTGTATTTACTAGTTCCTTTAGGGAGCTTCCTGGCAAGGAGAGCTTCAAATGCCATCAGAATCTCCTCATCATCCATTTCTCTGCTCTATCTAGGTTCACCACTAGTGCTAGCTTCTTTTCCTTTTCTGGATGGTATAGCAGAGGCTTTAAAAGCTGATTCAGTCTTTTGAACACTGCCATCAAAACTATTTAGCTCATAGGCTATCAACTTGGCTATGATGGAGTCCGAGGATACCTTAGTCTTGTCTATTGATCTCAGCCCCTGAATAGCAGCAACCCTTATTGCATAGACCGGCAATAGAGATCTCAGGACTTTGCTTACCACAATGGAGTCTTCTATTTTATCACCTGCACTCTTGATATCTCCAACAATAGTTTTGATTCTAATACCATACTATTGAATAGTTTCACCTTTAACCATTCGCATGTCTTCAAACTTTCCTCTAAGGCTTTCTTCATTATCTCGTTTTACATGTGTATCACCTCCATAGATATTTTCAAGAGCATCCCATACCTCTTTGGGATTTACCTTATCTTGGACATCAATGAACTCAATATTAGATAAACTACTGATTAGGGCTTCCATGACTTGCCCATTCTCCTGTATCTCTCTCTTTTGATCATCGGTGAGAGTACCGGTAGGGACAGCATAGGGATTCTCAACATAGCTCCAGTGTTGAGCACCCATACTTCTAATGAATATCTTCATCCTATCTTTCCATATACCAAAATTTTCTTTGTTAAACTTTGGACCTTCCCTCTTCATCATTACAATAGGATCTTTCCCTCAAGCGGTTAAGCTTACAACACAGAGGACCTGGAGGATGCTCCAATACCAATTGATAACTCAATGATGAATGAATAGTACCAAACCGGTACTGAGAGGGGGGGTGAATCAATATAGACAAAATATAGACCTAAACTGGTTCAACAGCAATTACTCAGAATGACTGGCAAACAGTGACACCAGTTTGAGATAGAGTGCAACCGGTAAAACCCAAAACAACTAAAACAATCATAAACCGGTTACTCACTTAGCTTTCCACTCAACTCAAAACTACACTATCATTTCACCCTTATGTATGAACAGGCAATCTATCATCATATCTTCACAACAGCTAGTTCAACATGTTCTATTGACAGGCATAAAACACAGAACCATCATATGCTTAACAGGCAATAACAAAGCATCACACATGACACAGATATTTTTCACCTAGAAACCCAATTGGGAAAAACCACGGTGGGGATGAATACCCACAAGCTTGTTTTTGAACTCTTTGGAAGTCTGCTCTATTAGGAGCCTTGTCCGGTTAAAGATAGATACAATAGATTCTGTTAGGAACCGATCCTATTAGGGATCACCTGGTTAAGGGATGGCTACAATACTCGGTTAAGGGTTAAACCCTATTAAGGGTACCTTGTTAGAGGATTTCAAGAACTCAATAGCTAAAGGATTTCCAAAGCTCTCTAGCTTTCTAGATCTCAATAACTTTGAGTTACCCTGTTAAGGGATTTATAGAAAGCCGGATAAGGCTACCCTGTTAGGGGATTTTCCAACTGTTGAGGTGGTTAGAGATCAACAGGTATTACAATGATCTAGTAATAGATTTCAATGCCAATGTAGATCCTCTTAAGCTCCTCTTCACCTTCTGCACTTACACTCTGTAGGTGTCACTTCTCTCCTCTGGTCTGGCAAGAATCATGTATCCCTTCTCTTGGATACTCACACACAACTTTTCCCAACAACTTCTGAAAGAATCACAACATCGACCTTATAGGACAATAGATAGGTTGGTGGCATAAACCCTAAACTCTAGACCTGTTAGGTTAAGGAATTCAAATGGTTCAATCCTGACCATTGATCATACTGTATTGAATGCAATAGTCTTGATCCAATCTCAAGAGTCATTCGTTATCCACCAATTTCATGGCGACTGATAATCCATCACGCATTTTCACCATTTACAAACTTCGCACATTCTCGAGGTAGATATGGATAGTCTTCTTCATGCAAGATCCTTCATGCACACAAGGCTAACATGGCAACACAATCTGTTCTTTGTTATACTACTAACTCATCATGCAAAGATCACTGATTGAGTCATACAGGCTTGAGATACTCCAACCAGAAATCCTAAAGTGGAAAGTACCTACCAATCGGTAGTCATAAAATGCTTCCATATGCTGATTCCCATGACTACATATCGGTTCACCTTGACATGTCGGTTCACCTTGATCAAATATATAGCTTTACTTTGGCATATATACCAGTTCTCACATATGCCGGTTCTCTCTACATATCACATATTGACATCAATGAAAACATACAATATCATTATGTCCTCATACTGGTTCACATAATGCCAACAAATATTATTTGTTATAACTGCAATGGATTTGGCCATAGAGTGTTTGAATGCAAGAAGAGGAACTTGCAGTCATATGGAGGCTGATATAGCAACTATGCTCTGTAGAAAAATGGATATAGAGTATATGAAATTCGGAGACTTGCATGGAACCAAATGAGAAATGTCTCTGCATGAGAAAGAGGTACACCGATTTTGATTGCTAGTCACAAGAACATGACCAGAAGCAGATGGTCAAATTGGTATGTCAAGAGATTTCCCAATCACGAAGTTGGTATGGATTTTGTGTGTTACTATAGCACTATTTCCAGTTGTGATGCAGTATCTGGGAATGAAAGGGCCGATGAGCAGAAGGTGGTAAGACCTACTCCTAAGTTTGAAAATAGGAATAAGAATAAGACCAAGCAGGTATGGAGGAATAAGACCATGGACCGACACTGTGCATTCAATGCACAAGTGATATCTCCTAAGGCCTAAAGGAGATGTAGGACCTCAAGGGGAGTTGTATATTGAGCTATATCATTCACCCCCTTAGTGAAGAATGACACTTGGAAGAACAAGGTGCTTCCGGTATGAAAGAATAAAATGAGATGACAAGTATGTGTAGTGGTTTCCTTGACTACACGCCTATAGATGAAAGTTGGATCACTACTGCTTGTGTCAATGAATGGAGATTAACAATTGATATCAGATGCATAGTGAGACATAATATCAAGAGTCATAGGAAGCTGCACCAGTAGTGATAATGGACCAGTACAGGAAATTGGTATGTGCAGGATGTTACCGACATGAATGCTAACAGGTACTTGTAGGCTATGTAAGACAATGAGGTTGGAAATCATTGCAATAGCCCTGATAGCATGAAATATGATGTTATGTCTCAAGTGGTTTTGATGAAGACCTAAATGACATTTGTTGGCTTGGTAGTTAATCATGCAGGCATGCATATTTTTGGGCTAACGAGTTTAATTTATGGCATGGTGATGTCATTGTATGGCATTGTGTGAATTCAGGATCATGTCATAGACTGTGGTGAAATGATGGAGCTAAAGATCATCAAATGATCACATATGCACATTTCAACCATTATATGGAAATATTTGGAGTCCTGGTATTAGATCTAACCAGTTATGAGGACCTGATATGTATGACTCATAGGGAGTTCAAGTGCTCATGATGCTGAGCCGACATGCTTGAACTTGTAATGATACTGACTACCCAAACTGTAGATGATGGAAATTGTAGTTGGTATACTTAGGAAAATTTCATGGTTATGGGTATTTGCTTGTCATTTGGTTGGTTGTATTCATAGTACAATCACATTTGATTTTAAATAAATTTAGAATCAAATGAGAGGTGGTGTAGGTTGATCAGTAGGTGAGTAGTATTCACTGACACATCCTTCTGTAGTTGACTATTTTAACAAAAGCTATCAAAGTTGCATACTCAATTGGTGTCAGTTGATGGTTGAGTCCTTCATCTCAAGTGTTGTGACTTGAGAAGTTATAACAAGTGGTATCAAAGGAGGAGATTCATCCAATGAAGATAAAGGAGGAGAAAGAATTATGCTAGTAATCAGTAAAAACAAGGAGGAATGATATCCTGACAGTTCCCTTTGCCATTGTTGTCAAAGGGGTAGAAAGATTTTGTAGTATACCACATACTACATGAGTGAGATTCTATTGGATCTACAAAGGGGGAGAGAGATTATGTACTATGTCGGATATTAAATGAGTTGACATCAATGCCAAAGGGGGAGATTGTTGGTATTGTGTTGTCATTGATGTCAACCGGTATGGGATGATTACCGGTATGAGAGATGTATGTGCAACTCTGTTAGGGAGGAGTGTAGGTTGAGATATCTTTGATATCACCGGTGGGGAAAGGATGTCAACAATTAAGTGATGTGTTGACATGGAGAAGACAAATCAACCGAGTGGTTGTCAACCGACAAGATTATGACTAGTGAATAAGCAGGATGAGCAAGGTGCTTGAGCTGTTGTTTGTGATGAAGGGGTAGAATGTTATCTAAATCACATTAATAGTGGAGGAGAAGGATGTATAGGTCACCAATATGTTGTGAGTTTGTAGAATAGTGAGACTCCCACTAGATGAAGATGCAGTCACCATGTGAAGAGATGCTGCACAAATAGGTAAGCCACATGAGTACATTATAGGATGTAGATGACAATTTATCACTCCAGTTGCATGTGGACCTTATCTCCTATTATGTATAATGTGCATTATAGTTTTGTGAGATAAGGAAGAAGAGGTAAACGCAAGTGTCTTAAGGCTCACACCATATCTATCGGTAAAACAAAGCAATGCCTTAAGTGCATGAAATCAGGGTTATGCATTAAACTGACTAGGAAGGCATGTTGGCATGCCGATGCAGATGAAGAGTGATGGGTTTATCATCCTAATAAATTGGCTAAGATGATATTCAGTCTAATAATGAAGAAGGAAGAGTGGAGTAGCTGAAAACAGAGAATGAAACTAGCATGTAGATGCCTTATTTGGAAACCATTGAAGGTTGATAACATGGTGTCATCAAGATGTCTACTAGTATGTATGTCCACCGGTAATGTTGACAAGGTGCAGATAATGAGAATGAGTTTGTTATGGATAGACATGTTTGGCGACTGATTAAGGAGTTCCACCGACAGTTTAGAAAAGTGCACATGTGAGGAGTTAACCGGTAAAGTCTGAGATACCGACAGAAAAGAAGAACCAGTTGAGTGTTTGGTTAGTGATCCTGTCTAAACCGACACACTAATCCAAGCTAGTAGTTGGTCAACATGGATGCCATGAGGAGTCAAGGTGGCAGACTTGCATGCAGCGGTAGATGGAGTGTGCAGTGACGAGGTAGTTGCAAAGTTGGTCAACATTAATGGAAGATCTCGTAAATCATGGGATTTGTTGTAGAGCCATTGCAGAGGTTTGCGACTTGAGGTTTGGAGGATAACTGAGCACCAACTCAGAGTGATTGAGGAGATCAAGGGAGATGAAGGAAACCGCAAGACCAATCCTGGTGTTTGACCAAGAAATTAGCTGACAAGGCAAAAAGAAGATTGCCAAAGATAGAAGGTGTGATCAAGAAGGCAAGTAAATGGTGGTGATGATCAGACAACTATCTGGGCAATCAAATTAGACAAGATCTGATTGGGTTTGGTTTGCATCGAGGTTGATGAGGAAACCCTAACTGCCCATGGTTTTGAATTGGCTTTTGGCGGGAAAATCAGGTTATAAATAAGGAAGCCAAAATCATTGAAGGTTGTTGTTGAATGGAAGAGGATAGAGTTGCTGCAAATTTTTTGAGTGTTGCATGAGAGAGCTAGATTAGTCAAAGAGAAAATAGCTAAGGATAGCAGTGACCGAGGGAGAGAAGGTTAAACTAGTGATAGGGTTTAATAGAGGGTTAATCGGTATGGTTTGAGCAACCGGTATAGTAGCTAGAGTGCATCTGAAGAGATAACCAGTAGGAGCTTGTACCAGTAGGAAGATAGTTGAGAGGACTGAAGAACAAAGAAGTGAGGATGACATCTAGTAGAGAAGAAGGAGAGTGGAGGTGAACCGGTAAATCAGGGGTTGTAGCTTCTTCGAGTGGATACCCTAAACTTTGTAACCGATTTGATTATGAGGCTGGATTGGAGTAGTAGACTCCAGCAGCATTGCTCATCGAGGTTTTTGCCATCTTGGGTTTTCCTCGTATATACTAGTGTTATGCGATGTCCCTTTGTGTGAATGAATTTGTGTTTAGTCTCCTCATTAACCAGTAAGTCTACATTTAGCTAGATCTATTAATCGTTATACTTTTAGAGGGATAGTTAAGGTAAAAAGTTTGAGAATCACTGATTCACCCCCCTCTTAGTGGTGTATTGTGTCTAACATTTGGTTGCATGCATAGCAGACAATATTGTTCTTTTTAATTGCTTTGTTAAACCCTTGATTTCCTTGATTTCCTTTTGATCTGCATTGGTTAGCCATATGTACAAATCTACTACATGCATGACATCTTACATTTCCAAGACTGGTGAATAATGCATTGTTTTGATTATTCATATTTCTACACTGAATTTTTATATAACCATATTTATTGCAAACAAAGCATGTACCATTGAATTTGTGAGCATTAGGCTATCTTACCAGTGATTTATGTTTTCGGTTGCTGACATGATTCTACTTCTGACTAGATGATTGATCTTGTTGTGTAGTATCGAAGCTTTATCCGTCTTCATACCCAAGACCTCTCTTGTCATTATCATCTCTTTGACTCTTCAGTAGATCATGAAGTTTGGTAGAGCTAGCTTTGAATTTGTACTTGTATTCATTTGCAGTGACTAAGTCATCTCTTGTGATTTTAATCTATCTCTCAAGTCCATGTTCATTGTTTCAGGACTAGACTAACTGAAGTCTCAACTTGTCATTCTCATGTGCCACTATTTTCCATTTATCAGATATGTCCTTCAATGCTTGAGATAGGTTTTCTTCATTCTTATTTCTATCTTCAATCTCCTTGAACATTCTCATGATTAAGGATTGCATCTCATTCTTCAAGATAGTGTTCTCCCAAGTGAGTTTATGATATTCATCCTTCATAGCATCTTCCTTATCACTATTCTGATTTTGCAATTGATCACAGAGTTCCTTCCTCTTGGCTTGAATAGTTGAAAGATTTCCTTGCAATGAAATGATGTGTTCTCTGGCTTGCATTAGTTCATTCTTCAATTTACTATTTTCCATCTGCTCATTATCAAGATCCTCAAGAGCAAGTTGAAGTTGTTGTTGCAGACCGATTTCCATTGATTCCAAGTTTTGGATCTTCCTCAAGTGGTTAAATTTCTTTTGAGGAACTAGCTCTGATACCAATTGTTGGAATCCAAGAACATTGAGAGGGGGAGGTGAATCAATGTTCTACTGGTAAAATAATTCATAACTTTTTGCTTATGAACTAGTTAACAGTAAATAAAATTAAAGTGCATAAACCAAAAAACACATAAAGAAGCAACACCATAACACCAATATCTATACGTGGATAACCCTACAAAGGGAAAACCACAATGGGGCTAATACCCACAATATCTATATACTTGATCAAGGTATACAAATATTACATAGAGGGAATTGCACATGCAATCAGACCAACTGCCTAGAGCTCATTGCTCAAATAGAAGTTGCACTAACTTATACAGTATAACAAAGTGATTACAATAAAAAATAAAATCATAAGATGAATCTAACCATGCTAGATAAATTATGGTTTAAGCTCTGTTAGCCCTCACTATGTATCGGTTCACTGATGCTCTGTTTTGCCCTGTTCTGCTATCGGTTCAGACTCTGCACATGAAACTATGCACTAAAGATTCCTATCATTGACTAAAATGCATACCATCAATCTTTGGTTAATTCATAATCATAATCGCATTCCAAAAATCATCATGTAATCCATCACTAAAAGATCTTCTTAAATACCCTATTAATATTTCACCATGTCCGCTTCAATGAAAAAGATAATCCTGTCAACTGTCGGAGCACAAGGCATAACATACATAATTCTGATCATCATGTTGGCTTTCACATGCTAGCAAAAATTCCATGAATGAAATAATCAGGGCCACAAGATATTTTAGTCGGGTCCCATCCTTAATCAGGTTCCAAATACACGTTACCGGGATCAAGACTTAATCGGTTGTAATGCAAAGTGAATATATCAGTTGAGTGTAGTGAATGATGGTTAACCCATACAAAGTAAAATGATATATCAATGAATCTCGATGAAAGATATAGACACCAGAAGATGAGTTGCCAGATGAGTTTCCATGAATGACAACCCTAAGTGCCATTGGCCTTACTGAATGAGTGTTAATTGCTAACAAAATTAGCTACCTATGAATCTGCTATAATGAAGATAGTCAATCCAATATGAATCAACAAACCCCCACAAATTAATCATCATACCCTTAAAATTAGATACATGAAAACAAATGCAATTGTTAAAGTTCGACACATATATCTAAACAATATTTATTAAATAAGTCCAATGATATTTGCAATGGTTTTTCCTAATCCTACTAATATCTCTTACTCTTTGGAAAATATTGGATGTTGTGCAAACCATGAAATAATAAATAAGACTTCCTACAAAACTAGTATATTAAAATTTTGTACATATCTACAAGTTATTCATAAGTTTTAGAACATTAATCAAGATATATACATGTGATAACAGGAAAAGAAAGAGTAATTATTTTATAATCAGGCATAGTAGAATGCTATGTAATAGTCTCAACATAATTATTTTTATTCAACGATAATTTACTATTAACTTAATCTCTATCAATTATAATGCCCAAGATATCTTTCACAATCACTAACTCTTTCAGATCAAAATTACTAGATAGTTTTTTATTACGTGAAAAACAGGTTTTGAAGGGGCCCCAAAACCATTTACATCAAGTTAGAGAAAAGATAAAACATGATAGGACTAGCTAGATAGAATAAAACACAAACTGAAATAGATGGTGGATACAAAAAGCAAGCAAGAGAACCAAAAGTAATATAGGGATAGCACAACAACTCCTAAAGGACAACCAAGAGAACAAAACCATAGAACTAAGAAAAGTTCTTGAGAAGCTCTATTGCTTCTTTCTCTAGTTGGACCATTGAGGTAACAACACTCTTAAGATCCTCTAGATCCTTGGCTTGTTCAACCATCCTCCTTGTACTTGCACGGGTTATTTTACCAGATCCAGTAGCCACACCTTCAAGGGTCAAGACCTTATCCTCAAATATATTTATTGTGTTATTTTCCTGAAGGAGCTATCCCAGTTTAGTAATCATCACTCTGAAGTTATCAACAGAGGCTTTGAGAATTTTTTGGCTTTGTTCTCCAACTTTCTTTAGGGTATTCTCATGACTCTGAATCCTCTTTTCTAGCTCATTGAACCTATCCTCCACAACCTTAAATTGGGAACCATAAGCTTCAGTAATAGCCTCTACATCACTGATGGCTTTTGTTAATTCCTTCAGATAATTAGGCAAAGAGCTAAAGTTACCTGTCCTAACAGCTTCAAGAATGTCCACTTTCTTAGAAGAATCCTCACATTTTGTCTTTAGACTTTCAATCTCCAATTAGACCCATTCTATAATCTTATAAAACTCCATCATTCCATTCTTCACAGTATGAAGCATGACAATACGAGAATCACTTCTATCTTTATTAAATTTTGAAAAAACAATATTATTCTCTCAGGTCTCCACATCGGCAACAGTGACCTTGTCTTTAGGAGGTAGAGTCACATCTTCTAACACATTCTTCCCCTCTTTCTCAACATCACAAGTTTTTCTATTAGGATCCAAAGGAGTAGAAGTTATCTTTGAGGTACCATCCTCCTTCTCCGGGGTGATTTTAGTGATAACACGACTGTGCTTGGTTTTCTTCTTGCGTGGTGGGGTAGCATTTTCACTTTATGTCTCCATATCATCATCATACTCATTATCTTCTTCAAACCAGTTGTCCTCCTCATACACCTTATTCCTACTTCATTTAACCCCTTTGCCAAAATTATTTATGCCCGACCCAAAAGCCATATCTTTATCCTTCCCCTTTTTGGTTCCATTGGTGAAGATATCCCTATTAAAATCACCTTCCAACTTCATATTAGACCCCTCATCTTTACTGTCATCTGAGTTATCAGACTCCTCTTCTGAATTAGATAGCTTAGTGAGAGAATGGTGAACATAGGTGGCCTTGACATGGTTGTATAAAAGCAACATTAACCCTTCATGCATGGGCGGATTGCTATCTAAGTTAGCCCTAAAATCCTTTATACTAGTATTTAAGGAACTAAGTAGGTAGCAAGGAATAAACACTATATCTTTATGGTGTAAGTGGTTCAAGAGCACAAAATGATAGCCATAAACACAAGAGTATCTACCATTGAGAGTTATATAATGCATCACTGCAAAAAGAACCCATCTCCATACCCTTTTGATCACTTTCGACGAGTAGTAGGTCTTGGTGGATTTCACCAGTTTGGCTTTCTTAGATTCTTCCTTCAGGAATCCCTTTATTGTTGGCATGATTGGCATAATTGTTGCAAGTGAAGAATGATGACTAAACCGGTAAAGGACTATTTCTGATGATATTGTGATGAAGATATTGAGATTGCATGATTGGATGACATTGATCAGTTATTTGTGTTGTCATTGATGACAACTAATGTTTACTATGTTGTATTTTGTCATCTTCATCTTTCTGGTCTACTAGAAAGATCATACCAGTAAAGAGATAAAGTTACTTTTCCCAACAGCTTCAAGAATGTCCACTTTCTTAGAAGAATCCTCACATTCTGTCTTCACACTTTCAATCTCTGAGTAGACCCATTCTATAATATTCTAAAACTCCATCATTCCATTCTTCGCAGTATGAAGCATGGTAATAGGAGAATCACTTCTATCTTTATTAAAATTTTGAAAAAACAATATTATTCTCTAGGGTCTCCACATCAACAACAATGACCTTGTCTTTGGGAGGTGGAGTTACATCTTCCAACAGATTCTTCCCCTCTTTCTTGACATCACAAGTCTGTCTATTAGGATCCAAAGGAGTAGAAGTGGTCTTTGAGGTACCATCATCCTTCTCCAGGCTGATTTTAGTGATAACACAAGTGCACTTGGTTTTCTTCTTGGGCGGTGGGGTAGCATTTTCACTTTATGTCTCCATATCATCATCATACTCATTATCTTCTTCAAACTAGTTGTCCTCCTCCTACACCTTATTCCTACTTTATTTAACCCCTTTGCCGAAAGTCTTTATGCCCGACCCAGAAGCCATATCTTTATCCTTCCCCTTTCTAGTTCCATTGGTGAAGATATCCCTATTAAAATCATCTTCCAACTTCATATTAGACCCCTCATCTTTACTGTCATCTGATTTATCAGACTCCTCTTCTGAATCAGATAGCTTAGTGAGAGAATGATGAACATGGGTGGCCTTGACATGGTTGTATAAAATAAACATTAACCCTTCATGCATGGGCAAATTGCTATCTGAGTTAGCCCTAAAATCATTTATACTAGTATTTAAGGAACTAAGTAGGTAGCAAGGAATAAACACTATATCTTTATGGTGGAAGTGGTTCAAGAGCACAAAATGATAGCCATAATCAAAGAGTATCTACCATTGAGAGTTATATAATGCATCACTACAAAAAGAACCCATCTCCATACCCTATTGATCACTTTCAACGAGTAGTAGGTCTTGGTGGATTTCACCAGTTTGGATTTTTGAGAGTCTTCCTTCAGGAATCCCTTTATTGTTGGCATGATTGGCATAACTGATGCAGATGAAGAATGATGACTAAACCGGTAAAGGGTTGTTTGTAATGATATTGTGATTAAGAGATTGAGATTGCATGATTAGATGACTTTGATCAATTATTTGTGTTGTCATTGATGACAACTGATGTTTACTATGATGTATTTTGTCATCTTCATCTTTTTGGTCTACTAGAAATATCTTACCGGTAAAGAAACAAGAAACTGGGAATTAGAACCTTAACCGCTAAACGAGGAAGTGTTTTGATTAGATTTGGCAATTGGTGATGATTAAAACGTTGTGGTTTGGAATATGAATTTGTATCATTGTAATATGTATACGACCAAAACCGCATCATGTTTTTGTTATCAGAAGTCATGTTTATGATTTATGTTGTATTTTGGCTAGGGTTCAAAATGGGTTTAAGGACTGGTAATGATTTTTGGTTTCATGTTGATCTACATCAAGTTCAAATACTGGGGATGATGTGGAACAACCCGCGTAGATGGATGAATTTCTATTTTGGCATGTTTGAAGATGATTTTTTTTAAGAAACAACAAAGTACTTAGATGAGTGTTGTAAGGGTTTAACTTTGTATCAGATCGAGTTACTATGGTGAGTTGCAATCATTCAATGGTTTTAATTGATTTGTAATTGATTGTAATAATCCATATGATGATTTGTAATGAGTTGTAAAATATCTGTGATGATCTATGTTGTAAGTCTTAGGGTTTAGTAAACGACCTAGATGTAAAGGTTATTTATGTCGGTTACTTTTGAGAATAGTGTGATGCTGAACTAGAGTGTGAGAGATCTGCCAGAGTGTAGCAGATTTGGAGCAGAATTGGATCTGATCAAGCAAGTAGTTAAGTGCTATACCTAGATCATTCAATGTTGTTACCTAACAGTTGGAGTAGTCAAAATTCTCTAATTGGGTAGGTCCTAATAGGCCTTACATTGTAAATCCTTTAACTAGGTAGGTCAACAACTGAGTGTTAAATGTTGGCATATGCACAGTCCAATGAGACATTGTATGTGATTGAAGGTTTTGTCATTGATGGCAACCTTACAATCCTATGGCACCAACAGGGCATTACACCGGCAAGGCATTACACCGACAAGATAGTTCACTGGCATTAATAGATCACACTCTACACCGGCACTTAGACCACCGACACTGGCACAGAGAAAGGAAGCATATTGGCACATAGGCCGATAGGATTTTTGTTATATTATATTTTGTTTATTATTGTAAAAAATTTGTAAGCCGACTTGGCAAGTTGTAAGATGACTCTTATATATAAGAGAGATCATTGTAGACATTTTCTAACTAATGCAAGTGAAGAAAAAGAAGATATTAGGCAGACCTATTATGCGAAATATAGGTTAAAGGTTTTATGTAAAGAATAGAGCAGAAATCGGTACTGGATCAGGCATTATAGATGCTATTGTAAAGCAGTACAAGATATTGGATTTGTACAATCCACATTGTAAGTCAGTGAGACTTCCCATTGAGCAGTGAGCTCTAGGCAATTGGCCTTCCTGCATGTGCAGGCCCCCTTTTGTAAGTAATATTCTCTTATTGGCCAGTAAGTGGATATTGTGGGTCACAAATCCCACCGAGGTTTTTCCCACACTGGGTTTCCTCGTTAAATCCTTCTGTCATTGTGTTCTTTTCATGTGGATGTTTTTAATTCTATTTATTACATTATTCCTTGCATATCAGTACACTGTTATAATATGTTCTGCATGTTTTAAGTTGAGAAATTATAATTACCAGTTAGATATTGATTCACCCCCCCTCTTAGTATCTGTGGGATTCCTGACATTAAATCCTCTTGCGAGGTTGATCCTAAAAAGTCAAAGCTCCTAAAAGGGCTCATCATCTAAATCCCTTAACTAGGTGACCCCTAACAGGGTATGCTCCTAACAGAGCTAAGCTCCTAATAGGGCACCTTTCGAAAGAGTGCACAATAGGTTTCCATGTAAAAAATATGGTTTTCATATGGTGAATGTTTTTATGTGTTGTTATATTTTAGTTTTAGTTAATGCATGGTTAATAAACACTTAATGTGCAGACTTGATAAATCAGATTAGCAAATGATTATCAGCAGATACCACTACTAGTAAATGGTTTTGTCGATGATTATTGTTTGATTTGGTGAAATTTTTCTAAGGTTGAGTTTCATATTTGAATTTTTTGTTAATACTGAATCATGCCCCCTCTCAGTATTAACCGGATCCTCTATGATTAACAATTGGTATCAAAGCATTGGTCATCTATGTGCAGAAAGATTAACAACTTGAGGGAAAGATCCTGAAGAAAGATGATGAAGAAGGAGGATCCCAAGTTTACCAAGGATAATTATCGAATATGGAAAGACTGGATGAAGATATACATCAAAGGATTGGGTGCTCAGTATTGGAATCATGTTGTAAACAAGTATGTTGATCTTACTACTAGCCCCTTGACACTAGATGAGCTTAAAGAACAACAAGAAAACATTCAATCCTTGGAAGCAATTGTAAGTACTTTATTTGATTCTGAGTATATAGATGTTCATGTATTAGAAACTGCATTTGAGGTAAGGGAGATTTTAAACTTGATTTATGGAGCAGATGAACATGTACAAAGAGAAAAAGAATAAAGTTTAAGAGGCAAATTTGATGACATGAAAATCGTTGATGGTGAGAACGTTGCACAATATGGTCAAAGGATTAAAGAAGTTGTAGGTGGTAATAAGAGTGTTGGAGGTAAGATTGCTGATGATGTTGTTGTTAGTAAAATGCTTAGAACTCTCCTAGCACGATATGCTATAAGAGTTTCTGCAATTCAAGAACTAAGATCTATTTCTAAGGATAAAGTCACTGTTGATTCTCTTATTGGAAATTTGACTGCATTTGAGTTAAACAACTTTGATAATAGTATTTCAAAACCATCTGAATCCGCTTTTAAAGCTTCTGTAACTAGCACATCTGCGAAGAAAGGAAAGGATATTTTTCATAATCATTAGTGCAAGTCTAATCATGGCGGTTGTAGAGGTGAGAATGATAATGAAGATCATCTGATGGAACTTGAGGCACTATTGGCTAAATTTTTTTTGAGAGGCACCGGTAAGTAAAATTTTTTCGAGAGGCAACCATTTCATATTCCTTGCTCTATCGGTGAGATACCTTCTCTGCTACACTATCTCACTCCTCTGCTGCTCTCAACTGCAGCCTTGCTGCTAGTAAAATCTATCGGTACACCTCTCCTCTTCTTCTTCTCTACTAGATCTCCACCTTACTCACTTCTCTACACCAGTATAATACTTTGTCAGTTCTTTGTCTGCCTTCTTTGCAACCTCCTTCACTTCTGCTTGGCCGGTATAGTCATTACTGGTTCTGCTCTACTACCGATTGAACACTTCAACCTGATTCTCACTCACTCTCACTCTCTTCATAGTAGCACAAAAATATTTCTTCTATTCAGCAACAACACCTAACAATCTCTTAGACTTGCATATTTATAACCCAGACTTCCCGCCAAAAACCAATTCAAACTTGGTGCCTTAGGTATTTCTCAAAAGATCATGAGGCACATCGAATCCAATCAGATTTGATCGGATCACAACTCGAAGATGACTACCTACATATTTCCACCAATATTGTGTCTTCCAAACCATGCCTTCCTTCTTTAGCAACTTGCAACCAATCTATCGGCTTTCCTCAGTCAATCACTATAAATGACCCAGTTTTCACCTTTGCCTACTTCAATCTGCACAATCCATCTTACTCAGATCTCAAGCCACACAACCCTACAACTCTACCTCGAGCTTTGCAGTCACCATTAATGTCAGACCAATCACAACTACCTAACCGACCTCACTTCATCGACCTGTGCATGTTTCATCCACCACTTCATGCAATTTTGCCACTTCATCTTCACGTGGCATCATTGTCAGTTCATGCCTAGTTAGGGAACGCACAAATAACTAGTTTCATCTATCGATAAATAAACCCTACTAGTATATAGTAATTTGTTGGTAAACCTTCATGCCTACACCAGTTTAATCTTGCTTGTGTAGTACATCAACCAGACAACAACCATGCCAGTCCACAACAACTATCAAGAGCAACACATCATTTGTAACTTCATCAGATGAAGGTCTTCCATTCTTTCACATTCTTCTCACTCAACTGCACTTCTCTTTATCAGGTGAGAACTTTATCTTCCTTGTTTCTTCTCTGATGATTCACCGGTTGACATAACATATCAACTAACATCAATATAGATTCTTGTAGATGTGTCTGCCAGTGGACAACATACTTTCCTTATTGTCGGAGAGACACATTGATGAGACCAAGTCATCACACTCCAACTATTCTGCATCAACCTTCCTTCAGTATACTGATATCCCATGTCTATTCCTGCAGACTCATTAGCATGCTTCTTCATCAAACCGGTTCTATTCTCATCTAGTTTGTCAAGATGACAAACACACCATCTCAACACCTCATTCTTCCTTCACTGGTATAACTAGTCTCTGCATTCAATCACTTGTCTATCTCAGGGAATCATTTTGCTGGTCCAAGTGAGACTTTGTTAGGGGGAGGATACACCATCCTTATGACATATGTCATCCTGCAAATAGACGAAACATACTTTGTCAATCTATCACCTAGTCTAGGAAAGCTTCTTCATCTGGTGGAAGACCTGCTAGTTATCCTTACACTAGCAATCTGGTAGTATGCTCATACTTCTCCTTCTCCTCCAATGTTGATGTGAACCAAATAGTATTCTGCCACTTCAGCATAACCAATGCTCATCATGTAATCTCTTCATCTCGGTTGTATGGAACACCATATCAATAACCCTTTTTCAGAATGGTCACATTACTGCACATCAAACATACCAGTACATGTCGGTTCTTCCTTCTACATGAAAAAGGTCACCTAGTTGTCACCAATGACAACACATCAACTCCTCTCCCATACCGGTCCATCTTCTATTCCAGTTGTCATCAAACTTCTAATACTAAAAACCTCTTGATCACTAGTTGACATCAATGTCAGTGATACCAATAACATCCTATAGCGGTTGACATCAATGATAATACAATGCCAATAGTTCCTTCCTTTTAGCAAGTGATTTTTTTAGTCTCTCCTTCAGTTGAGCAATCATCTCATTAGCTTCATCAAGATGCTTCTAATACTAGTATTCTTCCATGATATTTTCCTTAAGTTGTTAAACTTTTCTTCAAAGGACCTCGACTTTGATACCAATTGTTAATATTAATTGGTGACTGAGAGGGGGGGGGTGAATCAACACTAGACCGGTTTATTACACATTTAACCTTAATCAAAACTCTTATTCAAACTGTAACACTTATTTGTATTTTCAACATTAATAACAAACATGCACACACAAAATTAAACACACATGATAATCAAGATTTATCATGTCGAAACCCATATGGGAGAAAACCATGGTGTGAGTAGAAACTCACAAAATGTGCACTATTCTTAAGTACACGCAGTGAGGAGCCATCCCTATTAGGAGATTACAAACACACTATTATGTGCCACCTAGTTAAGGGATTTTCTTCAAGGCCTATTAGAACCTTTACCCTGTTAGAGGTAGCCTTGTTAAAGGACTTACGATCATCATTTAGGATGTCACCTGGTTAAGGGATTTTAAAAAGGGACCTATTAAAGTCCACCTGGTTAAGGGATTTTACTATACTATAATTATTAAAGAGAAACAAGTCATTCATCTGATGATGACACTTTTCTATCATATAGATCCATTCTACATTTGCTTCAATCTTTGCTCGGTAATGGTTTCACCAATTCATGAGGAACCCTTCTAAACTTCGCTTATTCTACACCTTTTCTCTAACTTACAACCTCAATGTACTCACAACACCATCAACACACAAATTCAAGATGAAAAACATGTATATATCTTTCTTCAATCTTGGCGCTCACTTTCCTTCCAAAACATGAACTCGAAAAAAAATCATTCTATGCACCAATCTATTCGTTCCTCAAATCTCGCCGATTATACAGGTGGGACTAGTCATTCATGCCACAAATCTCGCCATTTCTCTAACAAGCACTCCAACTTCAACTGACACTTTCTAATTTGAATAGATGTACATTTCACTATTGTGATTTGCAGTTGGTTTATTTCTTTATATCAGTGAACCTGCTTTACTTAGCTTAATCTATCGATTGCTTCCTATAAACTGGTCTCCACACACCAGTGGAAGTATTTAGTCTCATGTTCCTTACCAATCCACTATAACCCTTTTTCGATCAGTTATGATGACATATGAATTTTTATTTCCATCAATGACAACTTCTTAAGTACTCCAAACTTCATGATGCCAACAAGATGCTCTTGCATCAAACATTCAGGGTTGTTGAAAAAGTGATTCTCTCACTTTGCTAGGGTTAGAGGAAAACCTAGGCAGTCTACCTCTTCTTGAGAAATCCAAGATTAATCTTCAACTAGCATGTGTTTCTACTTCACAAGATACTCTTTATACTGACTGCTATGGGTACTATGCCCAATCCTACTGTCCAAAATGTCTTCAATCTGATCTAGTTCCTTCTAGGGTAACTGTTTCTCCAAGTCTGCAATACTGTCACTGAATTTTGATTCATGATACTGATGTAGATCTGCAATGTTGAATATAGGTAAAATACTTAGACTATCTAGTAACTCCACTTCATATGCATTTCTGGAACTGGACTTGACTATCCGATAACTCCACTTCATATGCATTTTTGGAATTGAACTTTCTCAAAATCTTGCAAAGTCCAAACTTCCTCATCTATAACTTGTTATAGATTCCAATAGGGAATCTTTCTCTTCTCATATACACCATCACTTCATCACCAAATTCAAATTCCTTATGTCTTCTCTTCTCATCTTCTTTCTCCTTGTACTTTATGTTCATGTCCTCCTAATTCTGCTTAACTTGAATATGTAAGTCCTTTATGTGATCCGTAAATTCTTCCACTTCTGAACTTCTCTGGTCTTCACTACTAATATCTCTTAGTTATGATATACCTCTAGGGTGTGCTCTTGTAACAATCTCAAAATGTGTCCTTTTGGTACTCCTGTTTACTAAATTATTGTAGGAAAACTATGCTTGTGCAAGAATCAAATCCCAACTTCTAGTTTTATCTCCAGCTAAGAATCTTAATAAATTTCCCAGGCTTCTGTTAGCTACTTTTGTCTTTCAATCAATCTATGGGTGAAAAGTAGAACTTAACTTCAAATCTATCTTCATCTTCTTCCAAAGATTTCTCCAAAAATAACCAACAAACTTAGTATCTCTATCTAAAACTATGCTCTTAGGTAATGCATGCAATCTCACCACTTCCTTGAAAAATAGGTCATCTATATGCACTGCATCCAATGTCTTCTTACAAGGTATGAAATGAGCCATCTTTGAGAATCTATTCACCACCACAAATAAAGAATCATTTCCTCTTTGTGTCGTAGGCAATCCTAGTATGAAATCCATGCTGATATCTTCCCAAGGTCTTTTCAGTATTATCAAAGGTTCATACAATCCTACATTCTGACTACTACCTTTTGCAAATTGACAAACTCTACAACTCTACACAAATCTCTTTAAATCCTTATGAATACGGGGCCAAAAGTAATGCTCACTTGCCAATTCTGCTGTTTTATCAACAACAAAGAGTTTGGCTAATCCTCCACTATGTTTCTCCTTTATCAGATTCTCCCTTATAGAATTCTTAGGTATGCACAATTGAACCCCTCTGAACAACATCTCATCCTAAATGAATTAATCCAACCACTTACTTCTACCTACCATAATCGGCTTTCTACATGCTCTCCAAGGTTATGCAAAATTCAGGTCATCATCATACAAGGTCTTCAACTCCTCAAATCCTAATACTATCAGTCTCATCTCTATCAGAAAATTCCTCCTTCTACTTAATGCATCAGCAACTTTGTTAGATTTCCCACTTCTATGCTTCAACATGTTAGGTCCCGAAGACAACTGAGAGGGGGGGGTGAATCAGTTGTCTAATAAATTCAAACCAAAACAACTTAACCAACTTAATGCTTAATATCAGTAAACCAGTTAAGTATGCCGGTAGACATTGTTAACAATTAATTGCTATACCGGTAAAGATTAATGCATGAAACATAAACATAAAGTTATCGACAACACATAACACCAATATTTGTATGTGGAAACCCTATAAGGGGAAAAACCACGGTGGGAAACCTTACCCATAATCAGATGATACTACTGTAGATAGTAAGTGTACATAAATGGGGTCTGCACATGAAGAAAGGCCAACAACCTAGAGCTCATTGCTCAATCACAAAATGGGAGTCACACTGACTACAGTTGGATAGTTAAATCCAATGAGAATGTACTGCACAAAATAGCATCTTCATATGCTGGATTCAGTACCAGTGTAATGCTGATATGCTTCTACAAAAACCTAGCTCCACCTTCAAATGATATCTTTGTGTATACCTCTGCTTAATATAGCATATACCTTCTCACAGTTCTTTTTCGCATTCCCCTTTCAATCTTACAAATAAGATCTTACATTTATACCATAACCTAAGACCAATTTTAGTAGGTCAGCTCTACAAGATATTACAATAAATAATTTTTACAAATAATATAATATCTGATGCAATAACTGATTAAACATGTCGGCTTAATGCATTTTAGAACAATAATAAATCATCTCCATAGCGTGCCATGCTGATCTGGAAAAGATAACCCTGTTGGTGTAACCCTAGGTAACCCTAGACCTATTTACTGGTAAAAGTAAATATGCAAAAATGAATATATCAATGATTAATTCTTCAAAACAAAGTGTCCACATGATGTCTTCGACATTGCCAAGTGTCTTCCATATCATTGCAAGTGCCGATGATCATTATATCCTGTCGGTGAACTATATACCAGTAACTGTGCAATAGTTACTTGCTTGCCGGTGAATGCTGCTGGATCTCCAAAGTGCTAGTGGTTTATTAGGTGTTGACATCAATGACAAAACCATACCAAAATACCAACAATCTCCCCCTTTGGCATTGATGGCAACACAAGATGGAAAAACCATCAAAGTGAAAAAATAGGAATGCCAAATACCAAAAACCAACAATCTGTCCCCCTGGGAGCAACATGTGTTATCAAAGATTTTCAATACCAAACTCTCCTTAAAAGATAATGTGTTCTTCTATAGATATCTCTCCCCCTTTGACATCAAATGCCAAAGTTAAAAAAATCAAGTTCATATACAAAATACCAATCAATTCAATATACCAACTACTCCCCCTGAGAAGTAGCTTCCTCGTCAAAGACCGGAGTAAAAGATTTGTCTTTTAATTCTGTCAGTTGATGACAATCATCAACTATCTAAGTCTCTACCAGTGGTGGTATGAGTCCAAGCTAATCTTTGAGATATTCAAAAGTCTCCTTAGGCAAAGGTTTTGTGAAAATATCTACAAGTTGTTCTTTAGTATTCACATAAACTAGTTTTATCTCCTTTTCTTCAACCTTTTCCCTTAGAAAATTCAGTTTGATACAAACATGTTTTGTTTTAGAATGTAATACCGGATTCTTAGATATATCAGTTGTTGCAGTGTTATCACAATATATAGTAATAGGTTCCTTGCATTTTACCTTTATGTCTTTCAACATTTGCTTAAGCCATAGTACCTGTGTACAGTTACTTGCTGCTGCAACATATTATGATTCTACTGTTGATAAAGATGTACAACTATGTTTCTTACTCAACCAAGAAACTAATCTCTTTCCAAGAAAGAATGCTCTGCCGGTGGTTCTTTTTCTATCATCCACATCTCCTACCCAATTTGCATCTGTGTATGCACATAGATCAAAATTTTCATCTCTAGGATACCATAATCCGAGATTTGCAGTACCTTGTAAGTACCAGAAAATCCTTTTTACTACTGATTCATGATTTTCTCTAGGATTACTTTGAAATCTAGAAACAATACATACTGCATTCACAATATCAGGTCTGGTTTGTGTCAAATACAGTAAACCTCCTATCATAGATTTTTATCTAGTTGGATTAACAGATGTAGATTCATCCCTTTGAGATAATTTGTCATTTGTAGTCATAGGTGTGCTTACTGGTTTAGAGTTCTCCATCCCAAATTTCTTTAGTAACTCTTTCAAGTACTTGGATTGACCCAAAAATATACCTTTGTCAGTCTGCGAAATCTGCAATCCTAAAAAGAATTTTATTTCTCCAATCATAGACATTTCAAATTCTTGCTGCATTTTAATAGAAAATTCTTTACATAATCTATCTTCTCCTCCAAAGATTATATCATCAATGAATACTTCTATAATCAAGATGTCATCATTAGTTATTTTGTAATATAAATTTTTGTTTGCATTTCCTTTAGTAAAACCAATCTTTAAAAGATACTTATCCAACCTTGCATACAAAGCTCTTGGGGCTTGTTTCAATCCATACAGAGCTTTTCTTAACCTACAAACCATATCATTGTCATCTATCAAAGAAAATCCATCAGGTTGTTCAATATAGACTTCCTCTTCAAGATCTCCATTCAAGAATGCACATTTAATATCCATTTGATAAACTTTGTAGTTCTTGTGAGTTGCAAAGGCCAAGAATAATCTGACTGCCTCAATTCTAGCTATTGGTGCAAAGGTTTCATTGTCAGTGTTATGCTTACCATCAAGAGATATTGTACCCTTACCTTTGATTGAACAGGCTTTGTCATCTCCAAATCTTACTAAACCTCTATTGTATTCTTGAAAGTTCAAGAATTTACCTTTGTCTCCTGTCATATGATGTGAGCATCCTAAGTCAATGATCCATTCATCCTTTACTTCAACTTTAGCTGCTAGGGCTTGTTCTACTAGTTGAGCAGTAGGTGTTGGTTGATCTTCTATTATAGCAACAAAAACCCATCCATTGTTTGCTAGATCCTCATCAAAATCATCAGTCACACCTTCATCAGCAATGTAACAAGATTTGTCTTTGTTCTTCTTAAATCTGTATCTCTAATATTCAGGATTAGGCTTGTATGTTCTTCTAGTTTCTTCTCTTAGTCTAGCATGTCTATCAGGGCATCTTGAAGCCATATGACCAATCTTATTGCAGTTAAAACATTTAAAGAGTTCTTTACCTTCATACTTACTTCCAATTGGACCTTTTGGCATTTTCCTTGCAAATAGTTCTTCAAGTTCTTCAAGTTCTTCATTCTCCTTCCTAGTTTCTTCGAGTTCTCTTGCATAAAAGGCTTTCCAATCTGATTTATCAAATGATGGAGCAGATGATGTTGATGCTCTAAAGGCCAAATCTATCTTTATAGTAGTAACAGGACCAAATTCCTCAATTTTAAAAGCTGAAAGTTTTCCAATCAATGTATCCCTAGTTACTGATGTATTAGGCATTGTTCTCAACTCATTTATAGCAGTAACCTTCATTTTATATGTCGGTGGCAATCCTCTTAAGATTTTTGAAACAATTTCATCGTCACTCAAGGTTCCTCCACAACATTTAATACCTAAAACAATTTCATTTACTATTTCCATAAAAGCAGAAATCCTTTCATCTTCTTCCATTTTCAGATGTTCATACCTAACTCAGAAGCTTTCAAGTTTTGCAATCTTGAGTGTGGAATCTCCTTCATTCAGTGTTTCCAAATGATCCCAAATAGCTTTAGCAGTAGACCTATCAGATAATCCCATAATTTGTTGATCTGATAAAGCGCTCAAAAGTGCTTCTCTTGCTTTGCAATCATTCTCCTCATCTTTAGCTAAGGTAGTTGGAGTGGTCTGACTAGCTACAATAGCAGCATAGCCATTCTTTGTAACTTCCCAGATGTCTTTACCAATGCAATTCAGATGTGTCTCCATCCTGATCTTCCATATCCCATAGTTGGTTCCATCAAGTTTAGGACTATCCTTCCTAAAATAATTAGTAGTCATTGGATCTCCTCAAGTTGTTAAACTTCTACAAAAGAGGACTAGGCTCTGATGCCAATTGTTAGGTCCTGGAGACAACTGAGAGGGGGGGGGGGGGGTTGAATCAGTTGTCTAATAAATTCAAACCAAAACAACTTAACCAGCTTAATGCTTAATACCAGTAAACTAGTCAACTATGCCAGTAGATAGTGTTAACAGTTAATTGCTATACCGGTAAAGATTAATGCATGAAACATAAACACAAAGTCATCCAGAACACATAACACCAATATTTGTACATGGAAACCTTGTAAGGGGAAAAACCACGATGGGAAATCTTACCCACAATCAGATGATACTACTGTAGATAGTAAGTGTACATAAATGGGGTTTGCACATGTAAAAAGGCCAACATCCTAGAGCTCACTGCTCAATCACAAAATGGGAGTCACACTGACTACAGTTGGATAGTTAAATCCAATGAGAATGTACTGCACAAAATAGCATCTTCATATGCTGGATTCAGTACCAGTGTAATGCTGATATGCTTCTACAAAAACCTAGCTTCACCTTCAAATGATGTCTTCATGTATACCTCTACTTAATCTCGCATATACCTTCTCACAATTCTTTTTTGCATTCCCCTTTCAATCTTACAAATAAGATCTTACATTTATACCATAACCTAAGACCAATTTTAGTAGGTCAGCTCTACAAGATATTACAATAAAGAATTTTTACAAATAATATAATATCCGATGCAATAACTGATTAAACATGAAGGCTTAATGCATTTTAGATCAATAATAAATCATCTCCATAGCGTGCCATGTTGATTTGGAAAAGATAAGCCTGCCGGTGTAACCCTGCGTAACCCTAGACCTATTTACCAGTAAAAGCAAATATGCAAAAATGAATATACCAATGATTAATTCTTCAAAACAAAGTGTCCACATGATTTCTTTGACATTATCAAGTTTCTTCCATATCATTCCAAGTGTCGGTGATCATTATATCCTGTCGGTGAACTATATACCAGTAACTGTGCAATAGTTACTTGCTTGCCGGTGAATGCTGCTGGATCTCCAAAGTGCTAGTGTTTTAGTAGGTGTTGATATCAATGACAAAACCATACCAAAATACCAACACAACACAAAGGTGTAATTCTGCAAAAATACTAGCCCCCTCATATGTCTTTGATTCAACTTACTTTGATTGTTCAAATACTACAAGGCTTGATGATCAGTATACAACACAAACTCCTTAGGCAACAAGAAATGCCTCCACTTCTTCGAGGCTTGAACTATGGCATAAAATTCTTGATCATACACTAAATATATTCTCTGAGTTCAATTTATCACTGAAATAAGCTACTTCTCTCGCTTATGAACTCAAGACTGCTCTTGTTTCTATTCCACTTGCATCACAATCCACTTCAAACACTTTGTTGAAATCGGGTAAAGATATCACATGTTGCTCAGTCACTTTCTGCTTCAATAGTTCAAAACTTTTGTTTGCTCCAGTGGTCCACCTGAACTCTTTCCTATCTCCCCTCATTGTCTCAGTCATAGGGTTACAAACTAAAATAGAATTTCTAATGAACTTCTAGTAGAAACTAGCCAATCTATTAAAATATCTTATCTCTCCAATGCTTTTCGATGTAGGCCATTCAACAATTTGTTTTACTTTCTTAGCGTCCATCCTCAGATATCAGAAATCCCAAATAGACTTACTCTTCCTTCATGAAAGTACACTTCTTAAGATTTATCAACAACTTTTCTTCTATCAACCTCTACAAAACTTGTCTTAAATGCAACAAATGCTCCTCTTTTGTCTTATTGAAAATTAAAATGTCATCCAAATATACAATAACAAACTTACCCAATATTTCTTCAATACCTCATTCATCAACCTCATGAAAGTACTCGATGCATTAGTTAACCCAAAAGGTATCACCAACCATTCATACAGTCTCTCATTTGTCTTGAACACTATCTTCCACTCATCTCGTTCTTTGATCCTAATCTGATGATATCCACTCTTCAAGTCTATCTTTGTAAAGTATTTGGTTCTACTTAAATAGTCCATTATGTCATCCATCATAGGCAAAGGAAATTGGCATTTCACTATCATCTTGTTTATTGCTCTAGAATTGGTACACATTCTCCATTCTCCATTTTTCTTAGGTGCTAATACTTCTAGTACTGCACAACGACTCAAAATTTCTCTAATCAAACCTTTCTTCAACAACTCCTTCACTTGTCTATTCAACTCTTCATTCTCTATCGGTGTCATCCAGTGTGCAACTTGTTTAGGCAAACTTACTTTGGGAATCAGGTCCATGCAATGACTGATACTTATCATAGGTGGTAATCCATCACGCACGTTATCTGAAATGATGTCTTCATACTCTATCAAAAACTCTTTATCTCTTTTGGTTTCTCTTCTTCATTATCTGGATTCTCAATCTTCTTAGGAACTAAGGAAAAACACACATTCTCATGTCTCCTTCCATCCACCAAACATATTCTAGTATTTGTACAAACTTCACTTTTCAAAGGCTCCTCCAAGGGAAACAAGGTTTGCTTCATCCCATTGGCCACAATAGTGTACATATTCTTTCTCCCATAATGTATTTCCTATCTATCAAACTGCCAAGGTCTACCCAACAAAAGGTGACAAATATCCATAGGTATAATATCACACAAGATTTCATCATGATAATTCCCAATTTTCAATTTCACCAAACATTGCTAAGTTATTAACAACTTATGTTAATCCTGAATCCATGCTATTTGATAAGGCTGAAGGTGTTTCAATAACAACTTTACAACACTTATCGGATACCTTACATCTAGTCTTGAATAAATTTCTCCTCTGCAAGGGCTGCTCATCTTCTTCGGTGTGACATAAAGCTCTCCTCATCATCAACAATTCTCCATGTTCTGGTTTATTAGCTGATCTGGTAAGGCTTTCTGATGTTCTCCAAGTATTCTCTGCCTTCTTACACTCAAAAGAACGATGTCCTTCTCCTCCACTCTTAAAGAATGTTCCTCTCAACACTCTCTTGCCTTGTCTTCTATCATCTTTTCCAAAATTCTAATTTCGGTAAGCATTAGGTTCTCTTCTTCGGTAGAAATTTCTATCATCCTTTTGGTATGACTTACCTTCTTTTCTTACTTCCTTGTCCTTGTTCTGATCCATACAGGTTTCTCTTCCTCCTTGAAATCTTCCTCAGGAAAACCTTCCACCTCTACCTCTCTGTCTCTACTTATATCTTTTGTTCATCTTCTCTTATACTTTCAGGACATACTGGTAAATTCTTCAACACTCTGCAATTTGATCAAACCGGCTTCAGCTTGTATAGACATCCACAATCTATTCAAATATATTGCAACTTGTTCAACCTCATCATAAACATGTCCAGATCTGATATTCAACTTGTAAAATGCTTCGGTGTACTCCTTCACACAAGATACTTTTTGCTTCAAATTTTGGAACTTTCAGAACATATCCACTTGATAATCAAATGGCATAAGTTTTTATTGTAACTTAGCAACCATATGATCCCATGTTTTGATCTTCTTTTTACCTCTTCTCTGTCTATCAACTTGCAAATTCTCCCATTAAAGAGATGCATGAAATTTCAACCGGGTACACGCATACTTCACCTTCCTTTCCTCTGCAGTGTTCTCAAAATAAAAATATTTCTCCATCTCCGAGATCCAATCCATTAATTCATCTAAATCCAAATTTCCATCATATTTCGGTGGGGTAAAATGAGGTTTAGTATTCACCCTACTCAAAACCCTCAAAAAACCTTTCTTCATTTGGATCAATCGCCAGTGGGTTTACTTGTTCTGATGGGGATTCTTCTCCTTCATCTTCACTCACATCTTCAATATGTCAGCCTCTTCTCTATGTTGTCTCAACGGCTTCCAATCAGGCCTCAATTCCTCACAACATTTCCATCATAATAGGGTCTGCATTCTCGTGCGCTTCACCATTCCTATTTCCTCTTTGCTCCATATTCACGCCAGTCCTCTACAGCTATAGGTTAGATCCATAGTCCACCAACCTACAACAAAATTCTTAGGACAACACAATCTCTGAAATGAAATCTCGCTTTGATACCACTTGGTGTAGTCACCGGTTAAGAGGGACCTCAAAGAGATCAATCCAGATAGGTCAGCAAGAGTAAACACAATAGAAACATAAGGATATGATGGAGGCAATGCAGAACAAAACAAATTATATCATGAAAGATAATTACAATCAACCAGTAACATCTGGGTTATAGAAACCAACTCATTGGCCTACTAAAACATGCTCAATTATAGAATAGGTCACAACCAAGGACCTCAAAATCTTAACATCTAGCTTCTATTTTCTATCTTTTCACTAATCTCATTCTAATACTCAATTACAATGATTTATCTCATCCAAGGGGATTTGGTCAGCCCAAAAAAGGATCAAATGCTGAAGAACAAGACCTAACATGTAAAAACAAGAAGGTCAACCTCTGCTAAATAAATTCCTTCGAAAAATCCAAAGGATGAAGTGCAGATCAAAGGAAAGGTCGACCACACACCAAGGAACATCGAAATCAACACTCAGGGCTCTGCACGCTAAGAAAGAGATCTGATAGATCACTAATGCAAATAGGTCCAGGCAACCGGTACCATAAAACTATCTTGGAAATCGATAGAGATAAGTTGTTGGAAAATGGTCCAAATTCTCCATGGTTTGGGAATAAGGTGGATGATCAAGTCCTCAAAAAAAATACAACTCCTCAAGATCCAGTGAGCCAATGCTAGAAAATGTGGAATAAAATACTAAAATTGCAAAACAAAAGGCAAAACAAAAAGGAAATACTTTTGGTTGATGCAAGATTGCCAAGAATCGAGGATGCTCCTATATCACCAAGTCAGCTACAGTCTTCAGTATTATCACATAACTTTGTTTCTAGATCATCCATGGTCTTTCCTCCTTCATGCAATAATTCTCTCAAATAGGCAATCTTTTATTTTGCTTTCTTGCACTTATTTCTTCTTTCATCCAAATTTGTTAGAGCTTATCTCAATTCTCTCAACTTGAGGATTCCACTCATTTAGATCCATATTCTCTTCTTCGGATGTATTATTCAAATCTTGGATCTACCTCAGTTATTAAACTACTTCTTTAGGAACCTTTCTCTAATAACAATTGTTGAACACTACCAAATAGCTTAGAGGAGGGGATGAATAAGAAAATACTAAAACTTGATCAAATCCAACTACTTACTATATCATTTACTTTTTCAAACATGACTATGCAAAAAAAAAACTAAAACCATCAAAACAAAACACACATGAACATGAGGATTTCATGTGGAAAACACAAACAGGGAAAAGCCATGGTGAGAAAAAAACTCACAATATATATAACTATTTATAGAGTTCAAGCCAAAGGCCAAGGATCTCACTACTTTGGAAATTGAATTGCAAGTTAAGCTGCACATCCTTAACACAAGGTATAGAAATTATTTCACTTCCTAAAGTTCACTTCTTCAAGGAAAGATACAATCCTTCTAATGTAATAATGCTTGTAAGATTGAAATGTAGAAAAGAGGCATCTTCTAGAATGTTCATGATCGTTCACAATCTAGTATACATCTGAGACATTCTTCACCTCTACTTTTCTTTTAACCTCTAAACTATATCTTAATGAATTCATGTACTATCTCCGCCATCTATATCTCCCAATACAAAAATCCAATCATATATATTAATTGCTAATCTCATTATCATCCACTAGGTCAATCCAGCAAGATCTAACATGTCCATGTAAAACCATCAACCCCAAAATAATTTTGAAGGTAAAATTAAAAATAATGAAGGATCACACCATGTCAGAAAACCATCTTGATACTCTCAATGTAGCTCTCATACAATTGCACACTACCATACCAACCAAAACTCCTTAGGTCATCCTCGAATGATAATGCTAATCATAACTTTTTCAAACTTCAATGTGAACCGCTAAATATGTTTACAAATGATTAACATTGTAACATATGATATGAAGGGAGCTTTATCAATTATTCACATTACTTCACCAACTGACAAGAAGAGGAATGCGTTGCAATGCATTCCTTTATAACATTTTACTATTTTTTTTCTATTAGAACTTAGACATAAATAACTTTGGATGTAAGTCTCCTAGTCACATGAAAAATGAGATATAAATAGAGTATGCATCCATGAATACTGTTTTGAAATTATATAGCAATGTAAAGTATACCCTTCACATATGGGACCAAAAAGATATGACAAATCGTTCACAAAAACAATGAAACAATATCGAAACACAATACCAATATGCACAAAAGGCCAATAGATCTATGAAAACACTTCAATGTATAATTATTTTATATCATAAGCATATATGTATGTCCTCCATAAATCTGCACAACTCCTGCACAAGCTTATTGTTAGGTCCTAGACACAACTGAGAGTGGGGGGATGAATCAGTTGTCAAATAAATTCAAACCAAAACAACTTAATACTTAATACCGGTAAACCAGTTCAATATGTCAGAAGATAGATTTAATAGTTAATTGCTATACCGGTAAGGATTAGTGAATGAAACGTAAAGACAAAGTCATCCACAACACATAACACCAATATTTGTATGTGGAAACCTTGTAAGGGGAAAAACCATGGTGGGAAACCATACCCACAATCAGATGATACTATTGCAGATAGTAAGTGTACATAAATGGGGTCTGCACATGCAGAAAGGCCAAGCGGCTAGAGCTCACTGCTCAATCACAAAATCGGTGTCACACTGACTACAGTTGGATGGTTAAATCCAATAAGAATGTACTGCACAAAATAGTATCTTCATATGCTGGATTCAGTACCGGTGTAGTTCTAATTATCTTCAAAAAAAACCTCCTTCAATCCTCAAATGATGTCTGCATGTATAGCTCTGCTTATTCTCGCATATACCTTCACACAATCCTTTTTCTCATTCCACATTTGACCTTACAAATAAAATCTTACATTTATACCATAACCTAAGACCAATTTTAGTATGTTGGCTCTACAAGATATTCACAATAAAAACATTTTACAAACAAAACAATATCCAATGCAATAATCGATTGAACATGTCAGCTTAATGCATTTACAACAATAATTAATCATCTCGAAGGCATGCCATGCTGATTTGTAAAAGATAAACCTGCCGGTGTATACCCTTGACTTATTTGCCGGTAATAGCAAATATGCAAATGTGAATGTACAATAAACAAAACTCCAAGACAAAGTGTCCACACAATGTGTTCGACATAACCAAGTGTTTTCCATATCATTCCAAGTGTCAGTGATCATTATATCTTGCCGGTGTACCAAATACCGGTGACTGTGCATGAGTTACTTGCTTGCCGGTGAATGTTGTTGATTCTCCAAAGTGCCAGAGTTGATAAATGTTTAGTATGTGTTTACATTAATGAAAAAACCATAACTTTTTTCATTATAATCGATTCCTTCTTTTTGAGAATATCCCTTACACACTAGTTTTGCTTTCTTTCTAATAACCTTACCATCTTCATTAAGTTTGTTTCTGAATACCCATTTGGTTCCAACTGCATTTTTATCTTTAGGGCAGGGAACTAATGTGCAAGTGTTATTCTTCTCAATTCATTCTAATTATTCTTCCATAGCTTTAATCCAGTGTTTATCTTCACATGCCTCATTAACAGATGATGGTTCAATTTGAGAAATAAGACATACCTCTTCATTTGCCAATCTTCCTCTTGTCATAACTCATTTGTGCTTGTTTCCAATTATCTGATCTTCAAAGTGATTCAGTCTTACATACCGAGGTGTCTTTGTTTTCTTTTGTTCCTCAGTTACTATGGAATCCTCAGATGATACCGGGGTAACTGGATCTTCATTCTGTACTGGTGGATTCAGTCTAGGTTCATTTGTCAAAAATTTTGTTGCCGGTTTAGAGTCTATATACCTTGAAGTTCCTCTGAATTCTTCATCAATCTTTACGTTTGTACTTTCAACAATTTTCTGCAATCTTTTGTTAAAACATCTATATGCCTTCCTTTTAGATGAATAACCAAGAAATATTCCTTCATCACTTCTAGGATCAAATTTCCCAATATACTCATCTCTTCTGATATAACATTTACTTCCAAAAATTCTGAAATATTTAAGAGTAGGAGTAATACCAAACCATAGTTCATGAGGGGTCTTACCAGTTTCACCTTTGATGTGAACTTTGTTGAATGTATAGACCACTATACTGACTGCCTCAATCCAATATACACGTGGTAGGTTTTCTTCTGATAACATACTGCTTACTGCATCCAAGATAGTTCTGTTTTTCCTTTCAACAACTCCATTTTGTTGTGGTGTCCAGGGTGCTGATAGTTGTCTTCTGATTCCATTTGCTTCACAGAATGTATTAAATTCCTTAGATGTAAATTCTCCTCCTTGATCTGATCTTAGACATTTGATTTTCATACTGGTTTCATTTTCTACCATTGCTTTGAATAGTTTGAACTTTCCAAGTGCTTCTGATTTTTCTCTAAGAAAAGTAACCCAACACATTCTAGAGTAGTCATCAATGATTAGCATGAAATATCTATCACCTTGTAAGCTTTTAGTTCTACCTGGACCATATAAATTAGTGTGAATCAAATCAAGAGCATTATTGGATTTTTCTAGAATACTTTTGAAAGTAGCTCTAACTTGTTTTCCAAATTGACATTCCTTACATACTGTATTGTGAGGTTTGACTATTTTAGGTAAATCTCTAACTGCCTTAATAGTACTGATCTTCACCATGTAATCAAAGTTTACATGACAGAGTCTCTTATGCCATAGCCAACTTTCATCAATATGAGCAATCAAGCATGTCTTTTCATTGTTATTCACATGAAATATGTTACCTCTAGTTTGATTACTGGTAACAATTTCTAAACCAATTCTATTCATGATTTTGCATTTTCCATTTTTGAATTGTAACTGAAATCATTTCTCAACTAATTGACCAACACGTAAAAGATTATGCTTTAATCCTTGAACATAGTAAACATTGTCAATGTTATGCTTACCATCAAGAGATATTGTACCCTTACCTTTGATCAAACAAGCTTTGTCATCTCCAAATCTCACTAAGCCTCCATAGTATTCTTGAATGTTCAAGAATTTACCTTTGTCTCTTATCATATGATGTGAGCATCTTGAATCAATGATCCATTCATCTTTTACTTCAACTTTAGTTGCCAAGGCCTATTCTACTAGTTGAGCAGTAGGTGTTGGTTGATCTTCTGTTATAGCAACAAAAACACATCCATTGTCTGTCAGATCCTCATCAAAATCATCAGTCACACCTTCATCAGCAATGTAACAAGATTTGTATTTATTCTTCTTAAATCTGTATCTCTGATATTCAAGGTTAGGCTTGTATGTTCTTCTAGCTTCTTCTCTTAGTCTAGCATGTCTATCAGGGCATCTTGAATCCATATGACCAATCTTATTGCAGTTAAAACATTTAAAGGGTGATTTACCTTCATACGTACTTCCAACTGGACCTTTAGGCATTTTCCTTGCAAATAGTGTTTCAAGTTCTTCAAGTTCTTCATTCTCTTTCTTGCTTTCTTCAAGTTCTCTTGCATAAAAGGCTTTCCAGTCAAATTTGTCAAATGATGGAGTAGATGATGTTGATGATTTAAAGGCAAAATCTATCTTTATAGTAGCAATAGGACCAAATTCTTCAATTTCAAAAGCTTAAAGTTTCCCAATCAATGTATCCCTAGTTACTGATGTATTAGGCATTGTTCTTAACTCATTTATAGTAGTGACTTTCATTTTATATGCCGGTGTCAATCCTCTTAAAACTTTTGAAACAATTTCATCCTCACTTAAGGTTCCTCCACAACATTTAATACCCAAAACAATCTCATTTATTCTTTCCATAAAAGCAAAAATCCTTTCATCTTCTTCCATTTTCAGATGTTCATTCCTGACTTGGAAGCTTTCAAGTTTTGCAATTTTGATTGTGGAATCTCCTTCATTAAGTGTTTCCAAATGATCCCAAATAGCTTTAGCAATAGACCTATCTAATAGTCCCATGATTTATTGATATCATTTTCTTCCTCTTTTCCCAAGGTAGGTGGATTAGGCTGACCAAGAGTAGGAGCAGTATAACCATTCTTTGTAACATCCCAGATGTCCTTTCCAATGCAATTTAGATGTGTCTCCATTCTAATTTTCCATATGCCATAATTGGTTCCATCAAGTTTAGGACTGTCCTTCCTGAAAAAGTTAGTAGACATTGGATCTCCTCAAGCTGTTAAACTTCTGCAAAAGAGAAGTAAGCTCTGATATCAATTGTTAGGTCCCAGAGACAATTGACAGGGGGGGTGAATCAGTTATCAAATAAATTCAAACCAAAACAACTTAACCAACTTAATGCTTAATAATGGTAAACCAGTTCAATATGTCGGTAGACAGATTTAATAGTTAATTGCTATACCGGTAAGGATTAGTGCATGAAACATAAAGACAAAGTCATCCACAACACATAACACCAATATTTGTATGTGGAAACCTTGTAAGGGGAAAAACCACGGTGGGAAACCTTACCCACAATCAGATAATACTACTGTAGATAGTAAGTGTACATAAATGGGGTCTACACATGCAAAATGGTCAAGCGCCTAGAGCTCACTACTCAATCACAAAATGGGAGTCACACTGACTACAGTTGGATGGTTAAATCCAATAAGAATGTACTGCACAAAATAGCATCTTCATATGTTGGATTCAGTACTGGTGTAGTTCTGATTGTCTTCAAAAAAACCCACCTTCAATCCTCAAATGATGTCTGCGTGTATAGCTCTGCTTATTCTCGCATATACCTTCACACAATCCTTTTTCACATTCCACATTTGATCTTACAAATAAGATCTTACATTTATACCATAACCTAAGACCAATTTTAGTAGGTCAGCTCTACAAGATATTTACAATAAAAGCATTTTACAAACAAAACAATATCCGATGCAATAACTGATTGAGCATGTCGGCTTAATGCATTTACAACAATAATTAATCATCTGCAAAGTGTGCCATGCTGATCTGGAAAAGATAAACCTATCGGTGTATACCCTCGACTTATTTGCCGGTAATAGAAAATATGCAAATGTGAATGTACCAATAAACAAAACTCCAAGACAAAGTGTCCACACAATGTCTTCGACATAACCAAGTGTTTTCCATATCATTCCAAGTGTCGGTGATCATTATATCTTTCCGGTGTACCAAATACCGGTGACTATGCATGAGTCACTTGCTTGCCGATGAATGTTGCTGATTCTCCAAAGTGTGAGAGTTGGTAAGTGTTTAGTAGGTGTTGACATCAATGACAAAACCATACCAAAATACCAACACTTATATCAATTGCATAACTCATAAATATTTCCGAACCTAGGGAATGCTTAAGTGTCCCTTCTGAACCAACAAGTTTGACATGAATGATAACCAAAACTTGTATTCGCAACAAATTCAAATAGATTTAAAAGGTATAGAAGCCTTCAATTTTTTTTTTGTCAAAAAGCTTAAAAAGAGTGAATTGTTGACCAAGAAAGCTAACATAGTGTTGGTGGTAGTTGTTGTTTCACCTAAAACAATTCAAGAGACACATGGCGAGCCCCATGTCGAAGTAGTTCTTGAACCTAGGGCAAGGTCTAGTTCTATTTTTTTCGTTGTCCCTATTGCGACCCTTGTTGGCAAATAAAAAATTTAATGTATGGTTTCAACAAAAACTATCTATGTGGCAACAATTTGATAGCCACCTCATCATTTTTCAAAATTTTATGAAAATTTTCACTTCTACTAAATTTCTCTATAGAGAAAATTATTTTTCTCAAAAATCTAAAAATACCTTTTTGTAGAGATCAAAATCAAGATCTAGACATATTATTTTTTCAATATTATGACTAATTTTAATATGTTATTTTTTAAATATTACAAATAGGTTTTTTAAACTTGAGAAGAGGCTAATTTGAAATTTAAAAAAAAACATAGTATTAAAATATTTTACAAAATATACTTTTCACTAGCGGAGAGAATCTTCTCCAAAAGGGTATAATTTCTTTTTTTTTATTGATAAAATTAATAGATAAAAAGTGATGTCAAATGAAAACTATATCATATTCAGTTATGTTGGACTTTAAAATGTTATTACAAGGAAAACATACATGAATTCCTATTTTCTTTTTTTGCACTGCATATGTATGTCGTCTATTTTTAAAATTAAAATCAGGAATAAATTTGTTTCTTTTCTTTTTTTTGTGATGTTGACTAGACCCTCTAATTTTCAACATTTTTTAGCAATAAAAATCTACCTTTATATATATAAAATATATATATTTAAAAAAAAAAAAGGTTTCAAAAATAACATGCATAAACTTCATGAATATTTCTACATCTCATCAGTTTACATCATTGTGAAGTTCAAATAAGAAATGTCACTTTTATGTGGTCAAAGTTGAATAGTTTTTGTTGTGTTGGCCAGTTTATAAAAGTGTGACACAGGTTTGTGCATTTACCCTCTGAATAATAAGAACAAAACAACTAATAACAAGACTCATCAGAACTCTAAGTGTTGACAGAGGATACCTCTCCTCTGTTCTACTTCTTTTTCTTCTTGGATTCAGAGAGACCATTTAACATTATCTACCTCCTAATTTCTACTTCTTTTGTTGCATCCCTATTTCTAGTTTCTCTTTGAGAAGTGTGACCTAGTTTACCGTCTCCCCCTACATTTTCCTTCTTTTTATTTTTTAATTTCCCTCCAACCTATGTAGATTCCTCCTCTAAGACATCATGCTCATTGACCTTCTTTGGTTTTGTCACAGAGGGAGTAGATGCAAAACCAAACAAGGCAAGGTTTCCCTTTTGTTCTCTATAATCAACATCTGGTGAGCAATTTCACCTCTAACTTCTCATCTTTTAATATCTCTATAACTCCTTTTATAGATTCACTCTAAGATCTTAAAATGGTTTCTCTACATGAAGTAAGATTTTTCTTACAGTAAGAATTCTTGGCTAAAATATCTATCAAACTTTGTGTCTTTAGAAGTACATCATTTGGGTCATTTTGATTAACTCCTTCCTTTATTTCTACTTTGTGACTTTAGCAGTGCAACATCTTAATCATTCTAATTCACTCCTTGTTACATTGTATTTCCCATCTTTAGGATGCTATATTTAGATCAGTTTAATCTATTCCTTTATCAATATTTTCAATTTGCCAAACTTGTCATTTTTCCGTCTTATTATTTATATTCTATTCACCTTCTTTACCTTTGTAACTTTATAGAAGATATTTAATTGCCTACTAATCCTCTAAAATCTCTCTCTCCTCACACTCCTCTAGATTGTAGAAGCCATCTCTCTAGATTAGTTTTTCTTTTCTTATCTCTTAGTATCAGATTACCTAGGATTATGAACTTCAAGGACGTTAGAGTGTTTTCTATAGAAGAATTTTTTTCCTTGATGATTGCTTTCAAAGTTATCAATGAAATAACCATACCTGATACACAATTCACAAAATGAACTAGCATTCCCATACTCAATTGGTTGGTTCCATCTACCATACTTTGACTTTAAAGTAACACTCATAGGGAGGATCAAGTTAACATCAACATTAACACATCTTAGCGAAAACTAGATGGGACTTCTATAAAGTTAGTTTATTAATCAGCAATAGACACCCCAAAAAAATACCTATCCCCTTGAAAATCCCCTAGTTTCGAAATTCCAATGGCAAACAAGGATCAAACCCTAACTTCCACTTGGTCAAGGATAAAAAGTTTCTATAACTACCAAAGATCGAAGGACCAGTCATAAGCACCTTAACTATATCCTCTTGACTAACAAAGCTAAAAAGGAATATGCCATTGGCCATACTGCCAATCTTAACACTACCTTTGAGCTTCCACAAGGAATCAACCCAGCTCCTAACCTGATCGATACTAGGTCTGAATGCAAGTAACTTAACTACCAATGAAAGATTTATCTCAGCCACATTCATAAGTTCATCAAGAACATCCACCTCAAGAACATCTAATGTGCTTAAAGCTTCTAGTGTATTCAACTCCTTGGATCCGTCTAATGGCATCCTCCATCCAGCAATTTATCCACACAGGCTGTCGAGTCTTCCTCTATAGAAAAGGAGTTAAGATTGTAGGGCGGAAAAATTGGGGATTTTTTCGCAGTGCTATTCTGCACCCCAATGGTTTTTACCATTGTTGAAACCATTACCAAAGGAGGGGAGAGCCCTTTGGTGCCCCCCACTTGACATTCTCAGTGCTCAAAATCCTCAAAACCCTGAAAAATTTCAAAAAACAACGAAAGCACCAAAAATTGCTTCCATTGTCGAGCACTATTTTTTTTGCTATTATATCAACTAAGTTATAATAATGAATTGGCATTGATTTTTCAAGCTAATCAGAAAAATAATAGTGTTCATATTCCATGAGATAACTGACGTCTAGAACATGGACATCATCTTGTAACCTCCTTGTATATTAATCTCACAATAGTATAGAAGCTGCAAACACTTGACAAAGTTTAACATTTGTTTTGGTCATGTCCCTTCAAATGCAATAACTAAAATGATTCATTATTCTAGTATTAATTTACTGGCAACAACTATAATATGATTTTAGTGTCTTGAGAGGTAGTGCTAAGAATACTATACTACAATTTATTTCCATTTGTGTTGCAATAATATTCATACTTTTAAACTGGTAGAAAAATAATATTCTTACTTCTCCTTGGGGTGGGAGAGTTTGTTCAGGCTAATGGGTGTGATCCCTTGGATTCTAAGTCAGCCGAGAATTTATCCGTCATAGATTATTTGAAAAATTATTTTATTTGATTCTTTTCAATTCATGATATGTTCCCTATTAAATCAATCATTTTGTTATGAATAATATTATTTTATAATAAAAGAAAAATAGTACAATTTATTTTGTTTTCAACCCTACCTTTTTAAGACACGTAACATTGAAAAATATATAATATTTAATTAACATATAGGAACATGTTACACGATTTTAACCGTAAAATATGCTAAAGAAGAAAGTGAAAGTGTTATTAATAATTTCCTTGCGTATTCTTTCTTTGTGGTGTAAGTATGGAAGAAACAATTGAGAAGTACCTTAATGACCAGCCTGATCAGATTCGGCGAGATGAGCTTGCTATGGAGACTGATACACAGGTAACTCGTTCAATCAAATCAATAAAGTTGTGATGACATGAGTCTTTGTCAATTTTGGTATTAAAATCCATTACATTTTACTTAGACTGATCATAACTATGCAATGCCATCAGACATTGAAATTTTTACGAGGAGAAGCCCTAAGACTTGGCCATGAAAGTGATATTCTCATTAATTCTATCAGGTTTTACTTCTATCTAGCTTGAAATGCAAAAATAACATACATATTTTTAGTACGAAATTTAGAATGTCACATGTGATATTGTGTTTTTGTCACAGACAACTAATGGGAGACACTCTTACATCATTAAGCATACAAGACCTCCAGCAGCTTCAAACTAAGCTGGAAAAGGGCCTTTCATGTATAAGATCAAAGAAGGTATGTCAAGCAAAAAGGGAGGATTTTCTTTGTATTATTTTCTAATAATTATTATTTGCATATGAATTTAAACTGACAATGAATTTGCAGTTATAAAGGATAATGGGAATGAAAAATAGGATAATAGTTATGAAGTATTATAATAGGTTAATAGAGAGCACCTAAAGTCTCTATTTCTAAAGAATTTTTGAAGATTTTATCATTCATAAAAGGTTAAGCGATTAAGCATGATAATAAAATTTAGAGTTGATGGTCAAAGAAATATGTATCAAGTGAGTGTTTTGATCAAGTCATGCTTAGTGTTCCAATTATCTAAGATCTTTTTTCCGTACATCTCCAATGTCAAACATTGTCAAATGTATGTTACAAGGTAATAAGAGAATCCGTCAGAATGGAGAAGTTGATAGTTTTGATTTTAGTATAAACAGTCATTTGTTTCCACTTATGTAAGTGATAATTTCTACACATACAGTATTCCTTGATGTATAAATCCAAGCAGTTATGTTCTTGCAATTGGAATAATTTTTGTATAGTGTCTTGAATTCTTTACAGAAAATAAAGTATACCACACATCTTAAATAAAAATTTGATTTATTATAATATCAGTGATTATTTCTTTGGTGTGTGAGTTTTTCACTCGTAAGGGTTTTGCCACGTGAAAATTTGGAGTTAATTCTATGTTTATGAAACATGTTCTATTCTTCTCTATTATTATGGAAATGTGCATCTTAATGACTCTAATATGAAATTAAAACACCCCTATTTTTCTCCTATTTGAATTTAACACTATGGAAGGCATTTCCACATTGTGCTTTCCTTACAAGTGGTATCAGAGCCTAGCCATTTGTGTTATCCTTGTTGGTAGGACAGGTTTTCCGTGTTAATTCTACTATGGGAGTTTTCTAGAGTACTGGTAATCAAAATTGCGGATTGAATATGGCAAACACATTAGGGAGAGTAGACATTGATAAATTCAATGATGGCAATTATGAGCTATGGAAACTCAAGATGGAAGACCTATTGGTGGATAGAGACCTTTGGGTTGCAGTGTCTATGATGCAGGAGCATCCATGGTTCTTGGCAATCCTGAATCAACCAAAACTATTTCTTTTCAATTTGTTCTCCGTTTTGCAGCTTCAACATTTCTTTCTGCATTTTCTTGCCTTTGCTCACCGGATCTTACAGAGCTAGATTTTTCTTGTGAAAATGGTTATCTGCCTTATTTCAAAACTATGGGACACTTGGATCATTTTTTGGTGAGTTATCGCTTCTAGATTCTGAGACAATTTCTATCTTAGAACATGGGAACTACATGGACCTCTTTTCTATTGGTGAATCTTGCGGATCTTTTCTGTAGGTTGTGGAGCCCCAGTTCACTGATTCTAATGTTCATTGGCATGGGGCCGACCATCCCTTTGATCCACACTTCTTCCTTTGGATTTTTTGAAGTAATCTTTTTTGCGAAGGTTGACCTGATCGTTTTGCACATTTTATCATTTTCATCACTTTTTGGGCCGACCGGATCCCTCTAGACCATATAAATCAATGTAATTGAGCATCTTAAATCATCAGAGAGAATATAGAAGATATATCTTAATATTTAGAGGTCAAGAGCTGACCAATTGTGTAATTAAGCATGTATGTAGCAGGCCAGTGAGCCGAATCTTGCTGCCCCGATGTTATCAAATGTTTGTAATTAGTTTTCATGAAATAATTCATTCAGTTCTGCATTACCTCTATCATCTTGTCTTGCTTTCATTATGTTTAGTCTTGTTGCATGGTCTAGATGGATCTCATTAAGGTCCCTCCTAATCATGACTGCATCAAGTTATATCAAAGCGAGATTTGGTTCCGGAGATTGTGTTGTCCTAAAGATCTTGATGTAGGGTGGCAGACTATGGATCCAACCTGTAGCTGCAGAGGACTAGCGTAAAGATGGTGTACAGAGGAAATAGGAATGGTGGAGCATGTGGGAATTCAGACCCTGTTGTGATGGAAATGTTGAGAGGAATTGCAACTTGGTTACAAGCCATTGAGACAACGCAGAGAAGAGGTTGACATATTGAATATGTGAGTGAAGATGATGAAGAAGAAACATCGGCAGAATAAGTGGCAAAACCACCAACGATTGATCCAAAGGAAGAGAGGTTCTTGAGGGTTTTGAGTAGGGTGAACACTAAACCACACTTTACCTCACTAGAGTATGATGGTAAGTTGGATTTGGATGAATTAATGGATTAAATCTTGGAGATGGAAAAGTAATTTGACTTTGAGAACACCGTAGAAGAAAGAAAGGTGAAATATGTCTATACCTGGTTGAAAGGTCATGCATCTCTTTGATGGGAATATTTATTGGTTGGCAAACAAAGAATAGATAAAGAGAAGATCAAATCATGGGAGCGGATGGTTGCGAAGTTGAAATCAAAGTTTATGCCAACTGATTACCAAGTAAATCTATTCCAAAAGTTATAGAACTTGAAGCTGAAGGAATCTAGTGTGAAGGAGTATACTGAAGCATTCTACAAGTTGAATATTAGATCCAGACATGTCAATGATGAGATTGAACAAGTTGTGAGATATTTAAATGGATTTTGGATGTCTATATAAGATGAACTCAGTTTGATCAAGTTACAAAGTGTTGAAGAAGCTTACCAATATGCCTTGAAAGCAGAAGAGAAGTTGAACAAAAGACATGAGCAAAGACAAAGAGGTAGAGTTGGAAGGTTTTCTGGAGGAAGCTTTCAATAAGGAAGAGAATATTCTAGAGGAAGGGTTACCTGAACAAATCAGAACAAGGATAAGGAATTAAGAAAAGAAGGTAATTCATATCAGAAGGATGACTGAAATTTCTGCCAAAGACGACAACCTGATGACTACCAGAATGAAGGTTTTGGAAAAGATGATAGAAGATAATATAAGAAAGTGTTTAGAGGAACTTTCTTTAAGTGTAGAGGGGAAGCACATCATGCTTTTGAATGTAAGAAGACAAAGAACACTAGAAGAACAACATTGGTAGAAGAAACCCCACAAAATCAGCTAACAAACCAAGAGATGAATAATTGTTGATGATGAGGAGAGCTTTATGTCATATCAGAGAAGATGAAGAGCCTTTGTAGAGGAGAAATTTGTTCAAGACTAGATTTAAGGTATCCGATAAGTGTTGTAACGTAGTTATTGAGAGTGGTAGTTGAGATAATTTTGTTTTAGAAGAAATGGTGAATAAATTAAAGTTGGAAAGATTGAAAGACCCTAAGCTTTACCAGATAGAATGGATGTAGGATGATCATAAGTTGTTAGTAAGTGAGCAATGCTCGATGAAATAAAAAATTGAGAATTATCATGATGAAGTTATGTGTGATATTATGCATACAGATATTTGTCACCTTTTGTTGGGTAGACCTTAGCAGTTTGATAGACAGGCGATGCATGATGGAAGGAAGAATATATACATTATTGTAGCAAATGGGGTCAAATAAACCTTGTTACTCTTAGAGGAGCCCCTCAAGAGTGAACTTTGTATGAATTCTAGACTTTGTTTGGTGGATGGAAGGAAATTATTTGAAGGAATGAGACACAAGAATGTGTGTTTCTCCTTAGTTCCTAAGAAGTCTGAGAACTTGGAGTGTGAAGAAGACCAACCAGAGGGGATAAAATAATTACTAACAGAGTATGAGGACATCATTTCAGATAATGTACCTGATCGATTACCACCAGTGAGGAGTATCAGTCATTGTATAGACCCAATTCCCGGACTTAGTTTACCTAACAAAGCTATACATTGGATCACACCGACAAAGAATGAGGAGCTGAATAAACAAGTGTAGGAATTGTTGATGAAAGATTTGATAAGAGAAATTTTGAGTCCTTGTGTAGTACCTGTTGTTCTCAAATTTTGATTCCCCTCTTATCCCTTGTAAGAAAATAATAACTATGTCTGCAAATAAAGAGATCAAATAGAAAGAACCTCAGAGCAACATATGACAAGGTTTCAAGAACCTTCTACACTTTGAACTTATCCAAAGTTTAGGAAGGTATACCTTTTGTAAATAATTTCACACTTTCAAACAAGATCCACAGTAAACCAGTGTCCAAAAAGCCAATGGATCTTATTGCCTCAACATAAACTAAAAAAATGAAGAAAAGCTTATGCTCATTTTCACTATTGATCTTCAAGAGATGCAGAAAGAGAACTACAAATGATACAAGTGCCTTATCCAAGCTACAAAGTCATCTAAATAAAACAAGGATTTCACAATTAAACATCTCCATACATCTCATCACTTCGGCTTCTATCAACCCCATGCATGCCTAACATACATAAGAGTCCTTCCTTGTTAAACTAAACAATGTTCATCAAATTCAAAGTCTCTAACAAAATAACCTATTGATAGAGATATTTCTTGCATATTTAATTCCCCTCCTAAAGAATAAAGCTAAGAAACATATCTATAAAGACTACATTACAATCCATGTTCAATTGAATAACCCTAGATTACTGAAATGAAACTAGTAAATTATTGAAAGCACACCAGAAGATAACACAAATTCTAGGCTCGAAAGTTTATGGTTTGTATATTGATATTCATTTTGAAAAAATCTTACAAAACTCAGAATATTCTCTGTAAACTTAGAAAAACCCAGATATATTTCTGTAGAGTTTCTTTACAAATTCTTGTGATCCCCTTCTAACTAGTCCTGGTATCCATTTATAATAGTATGGGTGCATACAAGCTTTGGACCTTTTCAAAAAAAATTTTTACAACAATCTTCTTGTTTCAACAAGAAATTACAAATCTTTTCCATATTCTAATGGCCCCCTTTCGCTAGTTATCATTCTGCAGCTTCTTCTTGAACTTTTGCATCTGGCACCACATACTTTCTTGTCCATTCTTGGTACACGTCATCAGCAGGCCATGAGAAGTTAATAACTTTCCCTCTTGTCTTGGCCAATCTCTTCCAAGAGTTTCTCATTTTACTGAGCTCTGAGTTTAGAAAGCCATTGTGTAATTTTATCTTCTCTATCTCCTCAATTGTTTTGACAAATAGGGAAGTATCATCTGTGCTAATGATTCCCTTTATCCTTAATGATAATTTGGCCCCTAATTCATTAAGCCATACTTGTTTGTCCTTCAATTGAGTTGGACTAGCAAAACCCCTAGGAAATAATTCAAATTCCTGCTTAGTGTATTCCTTTTTATACAAATTGATCTTCCTCTCTACATTATCTATTCCTTCTACCAGCTTTGTCGGATCCTTTTTTATGTCATAGGTGGACTTGATAATGGGGTCAACCCCTGCCTCATCATAGGATACACATATGAGTCCTAGGTCCACCTCCCTAGGCATCCACTTGTCCAAAATGGGCATAAGAATAGCCTTGTCTCCATTGAGCTCATTCCACATATCCAAAACTTTACTCATGTTATTATACACTAATGAGGATCCTATGGTGTTAGCCCCTACCTCATCATAGGATACACATACAAGTCCTAGGTCAACCTCTCTAGGCATCCACTTGTCCAAAATGGGCATTAGAATAGCCCTATCTCCATTGAGCTCATTACACATATCCAAAAATTTACTCATGTTGTTATACACTAATGAGGATCCTATGGTGTCAACAAAACTCAAAATTGTGGCCCTCACTCTCTCTTCGTACTTATTTGCAAATAGGGTTTGAGCCTGTTTTATCTTTTCCAACTCTTGAGGAGTGATCTCAACTGATTGGGAACCAGAAGGTGCAGGAGAAGGTGGGAATTCAATGATAGGGCTAGTAGATGGAGGTTGTGCAGGAGAAGAAGTAATCATTAAGGTTGAGGACTCACCTTGATGGTATTGTCCTACAACTTGGCTTTTCAATTTAGCAATAATGGTGTCTCAGATCATTACCTCTCCTTTGGCATCATTGTAAGCCTTTAAAAATGTCTCCAACTTAGCTTGGAGATCTGCCCTTTCCTTTTCTTCCTTCTCTGCCACTGCAACACTGAATTTTGCAATTTCCAAGACTGTGCTAGCAGCTTCCACCACTCCAGTATTTTGCACCCTCTTTACTATCATACCTCCAAGGTAGCTAGACTCTAGGGTGTCCTTTCTCTTTTTATTTCATTTATTTTTAGAGACCACATGACTAGGGTTGCATCATCCTTGTTGAAGTTTACACCTTCCATAGGCTTGGTCTCTTTCCTGACTACTTCTAAAACCAAGGCATCTGCTATATCCCATTTAGGAAGGATGAGATCACCAACCTTTGCTACCATTTCCATTCCTTGCTCAGGAGTGATGGTCTTAAATTTTGTGACCATTTCTTATTTTATTTCTTCCTCCACCACAGTTGCATCCTTGTGGGGCTGCTCATTCTTTCTCTTCTCACATCTGACATTGAAATTATCAATATTCTTCTTCCACACAAATTGCATGAAAGCTCCTGAGGTAACAAAGTTACTATCAGCTAAGTTTTCTTCATTGGCCTATTTAATGGCAGGATCCAGTTCCTGGCCTTTGAACTCATTAGTGGTTATGTCCATCTCAGCATCTTCTGGCTCTTCAAGCATTCCATACTCTACTTCATCATATGTATAGGCGATCTCCCCTAGACTCCCTAACTGCAACAATTGTTCAGCTCCTGCCTACTCATCTCCTATATGAATGGGGGATTGAGATGGGGAATATAGGGGCTCATTAGTTTGCACTTCCTTTCCCACCCTTTTCTTCTTTGGGGAGTCCTGGATGTCAATGACATCTTGTATTTTCGTCTTCACTTTTGATGTAGAAGGCTCCCCTATTGTTGGCACTAACACATTATACTTGGATTTTCTATGTAGCACATAGTCACCAGGAGGGATTGCTTTAGTAGATGCAGACCTAGCTAGAACTAGTCTTGCCTTCTCAGGGTTGTTTTTAATCACTGCTTCCCTATTCTCCTTTAGTGTTTGCATTACATCTTCAAAGCAAAGAATTAGGAATTTAGCCTTTTCCTCAAAGGGGTGAAAACTAGATAAAGGGTCATAACTGTTGTCAAATTGGTGTACCAAATCAAGAGCCTTCTTGTAGGCCACCCATTTCTCTTTCCTCAGCTCCTGCTCATCCAAATCAAAATCATTTCTAATGAGATCTTCAGGGAATTGGAATTCATGGGGTTTGTCTTTGATACTGCCCTTTTCCTAAACATACCATTAAAGAAATCTTCAGGGTCAGAAAACCTTAACACTATAGTGGACAAATGTTATTGTTGAAACAAAATCCTCAAAGCACTTCCATCCACCCTTAGTAATGACAAATTGATGTGCTATTTCTACTGTAGGGAAGATGGTCCCTTTTCCTCTATTAGATGGCTCTACCTCTTGTACACTCCCAATCTACCTGAGGACCTCTACAATTCCGATTTTCAGTGGGACCTGATAAGGTAACAAAAATGGAGTGCCTCTCAAACTATACACTCTTAAAACTATGGAAAGAGGGTATAAGTATATGTCACCCCAATTGTGGATAATTTTGATTTCTTCAGCAAACTCCTTAGGCCTAAGAAACTCCAAAAGAGATTTAGGGACCCTTGGATTCTTTGAGCATAAGAGAATTCTGATTTTGGATGCAAACCACTTATCAAACTTTAGATAGCTGGCATCCTCCTTGTCCCATGACAACACCGTGCTCCATTGTTGAACTGGCATTTTCTCCCCATCCTTTTCCTTCACTAGATCCATGTCACTAGCAAAGTAGTCACCACCCTTTAATAAAAATAGATGCATGAGGAGGGAATACCATCCAATAGGCCTATCCACCCTACCATTCTTTATTCCTATCAAGCCTTCATGAATTGCATCAGTAATGTAGGCGTCATAATCAAATGTTACTACCAGAGAATGATTTAAAATTTGTGCTATCATTAACATGTAATGAGTTGGCATGTTCACTTCAGCATCCTCTCCAAAAATCTGGCAGAGTGACTAGTATAATCCTTTGGCTCTAAGAGTGAATTAATTTAGGGAGAAAGGCTCCATGGTATTAGGTCCTACAATAGTCAGCCCTCCTATTTTGACAAAAAAATCTTTAAGAGACCCATTTCTAAGATGATTCCTCTGTGCACTGTAGACTTGAGCTAATGATTCAAAATTAATGGGCTCCAAATAATTGGATGCCTCGTTGAGCCCAAATACGTTTCTGAATTCAACATCATTGACTTCAATGAGGGTTTTTCCAATTATATCTCTAACACTTTTGGTGAGAGGGTCATTATTATGTGCGATCTGAGTTTGGAGATCCACATCCATGAAAACTCTAGGGACCACCAATTTACCTACATCCAACTCCCAAATACTGTTCATCGGGGCAAGGGAGTGTCTCATACCTTCCAACCTTGAATAAACCTAAACTAGACAACCCTATCTGTAGATCTCTCAGCCTATTGCCCTTGTCATACAATCCTTCTCCTATTCTCAAATGAGGAGCCTTGGGCACTAATTCCTTAACTTTAGCTGCTACATTTGTGGACATAGACAATTGTTCCAAGAAGTCATCACAAATTGCTCTCTCCTGGTAATTAACCTTCCCTATGAAGTCCCTTCTAGGTGTCATCTTAATGATATGCAAATAGTTCAATTACTAGTCAAAGCAATTCTTTAACAAAGCAAAACCACAGTTCATCAATTGTTCGAGTAACTGGTAAGCAAAACACAAGAAAACTTGTTTTCGGCCTGAATAACTCTGCTTTGCATGAACTTTTCTGCATCAACTCTTCAAAATAATACCAACATTCAATTAATGTGAGTGTGTATACAGCAATCGGGCTCTTAACTGCGACATTAACACCACATGCTTCAGCCATCACCTCGGAATTGAATTCAAAAATTTGGCTCCAACGGATCATAAACCATCTAAGTATTTCTATCACTTTGTTGTTTTGCCATTTCGCAAAGTCTAAAATCCATGCATCTTCATCATGCAAAAACACGCCAATTGTCAGATCAAATGGAACTTGCATGGCCTTTACCCTTTTGACTATTCTTCATTTGGCAATGGGATCAGATCTCTTTCGCCATTTTGCAAAAGCTAAACATCATGCACATTTATCCAGCAAAACCACACGAGTTATCCAATCAAAAGGAACTTGATCGGTCTTTATCCTATTCTATGAGTGGCAGTCTACCCCACTAACCGTGCACCAAGCCTTGAAGGCTAACGGTTTTCACTATTTCATGAACGGTAACTACCCTACAACTTCAGTCTGCAAAATGGCACCCACAATCAGATCTTCCTTGAGATACCCGCCTTTTAACAAATCTAACCCAATGAAAGTGGGCCATCTGACTCAACACCATCCATCCTGGCAACTAACTGGTAAAGTAAATTGACATGTCAATCAAGTATTTGTCAAAAAAGTTCCATGGGATCCACTTCAGGACAGCCACGTGCATCTGACAAGTTGCCTTTTCATCTGCAGTCCAATACATCTGTTCTGCCATGATATCGACCAATGGGCTACCATGTCACTTCGCTATTTTGTGAAGGTTAACTCTCGGTCACCTCAAGGCTATGAAATAGCGCCAACCGTCCATTGAAAAGGAACTTGATCAATCTTTACTTTCAATCCTTACCACCTCATGGACCAACTTTCCTTTTTGCCATTTCGTGAAGCATAAAACCCGTGCACTTTTGTCTTGCAAAGTAACGCGAGCCATCTGATGAAAAGGAACTTGATCGGTCTTTACCTAGCTTAAAACCTGAGTGTCGAACTCACTTCCACCTTTCGCCATTTCGCGAATGATAATTCATAGGCATCTTTGAATCATGAATTCATGCATGCCTTTAGATTAAAAAGAACCTGCGCGATGGTTAGGAGTCTGATTAAAAATTAAAACTTTAGCAAAGACTTAGAGAAAATAAAGCACTGCTAGATCTGCCTAGGGAGAAATACAAAGGGGGGAACATTCTCATGGTCAAGTGACCATTTCGCTTAAGTGACAAAAAGTAACGCATGAATAGAATCATAAGGGTTTTTCTCAAAAAATTGGAAGGGTTAGAAACAAAAACCTTAAACCCTCTTCTGGACCAAAAACACAGAAGCAATAAGGCCACAATCAAACTCAAATTTTGCAGACTTTTAGCCAATTATGGAACAAGAATAGCCATTTTTTAAATAGTGATAACAACAGCTCTGATTGGGGATGGTTGATCACAAGATCAACACAAGAATTTAGAAAATCTCTGGAGAAATAGACCAAATACAAGCTAGAAAACAACAACAAATGCAAACCTAAATATATACAAATAGGGACCTACTGTGCATGGACATCTAGAGAAGTAATGCTTAAGGAATTGTCCATGCACTAGAAATTCCTATACTTCATCATTCATATTCTTCAAAAAACATGAGTCCTTTCCATTAAGATCACAAACCACAGACGGGCCAATCCATAGTGACTCAAATTTCTTGTGCTTTCCCTTATCTTGTCCTTTCATATTCCATTGAAGAATTACATCACCAATTTGGAACTTTTTCAATGAGGTTCTCTTATCAAATAGGTATTTGGACTACAATTGGATCTTTAGATTCCTCTTGTGGGCCAGAGTTCTAATTTCTTCAACTTCCACTATCTGAATCATTCGGTCCTCCATAGGTTCAGATAACTCCATGTCTTCAACTCACAGGAAATTATACACTCAAAGAAGATTATTGACAGGCACCCTAGATTGTGTGCCATAAACTAATTCAAAAGGGGAAACCCCAATAGCCTTTTTGACAGTAACCCTATCAGCCCATAAAGCTAATTTTAACTTTTAGTCCCAAGACCTTTTGTTCTCTTCCAGGATTTTCTTGATAATGTTCAGGAGACCCTTGTTACTAGATTCAGCTTACCCATTACCTCGAGGATGATAAGGTGAAGAGTAAGACATAACTATTCCATGACTGGTGCAAAATTCAACAAAATCTTTTGACCTGAAGCTCATGGCATTATCCATTACTAGTTTTATAGGGACTCTGAATTTGGTTATAACATTATCCATTAGAAAGTCAATAACAACCTTACTTGTGGCTCTCCTGGTGGGTATAGCTTCAATCCATTTGGTAAAAAAGTCAGTAGCTACTATAATCGACCTATGACCTCTTCCTTATTTCTCAACAATATCTCCAATAAATCAAATGCCCCATTGGACAAAAGGGGCTTCCACTATGTCTGGGTTGAGGGGTAAAGCTCCCTCATACTTCAACTTTGATGAAAACTTATGGCATGGGTCACATCTCCTGACATATTCATGGGCATCTTTAAACAAAGTAGGCCAATAATATCCAGCTCGGATTATCTTACCAGTAGTTGTCTTAGCAGAGTAATGACCTCCACACACTCCATCATGCATTTCAGTTAACACTCTCCTAGCTTGGGATTCATCCAAACACATTAGCAATTCCCCATCTCTATTCCTCCAAAATAGATCACCCTAAATGAGGACATATTTTTGTGACTTCAACTTCAAAGTTCTTCTTTGATTATGTGTCAATCCTTCTGAAAATGTTACATCCCTTAGAAAATGTACTATCTCTGAGTACCAGGGCCGTTTTTTAATACTGGTGACTAGGATGTTCTCAACTTCAATATTATTTATTTCAACATCAAGAAGGTTTGACTCAGCCATAAGCTTAGCAAGGCCTAAACCTCTCACCAATTTAGTGATCTTTATTTCCAAATCAAACTCCTGGATTCTGTTTATCCATCTGCATCTCTTACCTGTGACCTCAAACTGGGATAAGATATCTTTGACAATAGCATGTGAGACATAGGCAACTACTTGGGCATTTACAAGATATGGCCTGAAAGCTTTGACAACCTTGACCAAAGCAGATGCTTGCTTCTCCATGATTTCATATTTTATTTCTGCAACCTGTAAAGATTTGCTATAAAAAGCTATGGGGTGTTCATATCCTTCATTATCCTTTTGTAAAAGGACTTCAACCACTGTGTGATATGAAGCAAAATAAAACAAAGAGAAAGGCTTACTATAGTCAGGGGACTTCAACATTGGTGCCTCCTGGATAGCCTTTTTGATCTCATCAAAAACCTTTGAAGCTTCTTGATCCTAGCAAAATTTTGTATCCTTTTTAAGCAATTTAACAATGGGCTTGACTATTTCTGCAAAATTTGCAATAAATCTTCTAACAAAATTAACTTTGCCCAAGAAAAATTGGATACCTTTAACATTCTTTGGTTTAGGCACATTGTTTATTGCCTCAATTCTTTCAGGGTCTATTCTTACTCCTTCTTTAGAGACAATATGCCCTAGTAACTTCCCTTCAATAACAGCAAAATGACACTTCTTAGGATTTAAGTATACTCCAAATTCCAGAGCTTTACTGAATACCCACTCTAAGTGTCCACAGTGGTCATCTACTCTTCTGGAAAAGCATGTCAAATCATCCTGATATACTACCATGATAATATTGATGAATTCTTTCAAAGCTACATCCATTGGCCTCTGAAATGTAGCTCTAGCATTCTTCAAACCAAAAGGCATTCTGACATACACATAAGTTCCCCAAGGGGTGGTGAAAGCAGTTTTGAATTGTTCTGATTCTTTTACCAACACCTGGTTATACCATGAAAACCCATCCATCATAGACAATAGGTCACAACCAGTCACTCTTTGCAACATAGCTTCCATCTTAGGAGAAAAGTAATCATCTTTCAAGGAAGCAACATTTAGGTTTCTAATGTCAACACAGAGTCTTATGTCCCCATTCTTTTTTCTGATTGGGATTGAATTTGAGACCCATGATGAATGTCTTATAGGCTTAATAATTCACCCTTCCCTTAACATGGTCAGTTCTTGCTGCATTTTAGATTCTAACAGGGGGTTAATAGGTCTTTGTTTTTGTCTTAAAGGCTTAGCATCTGGAAGTAGAGGGACTTCATGTTGAAAAATATCTTGTCTATATGCCTTTAGATCCTCATAAGACCAAGCAAAGACATGCTTATATTTATTTAATAAATTAATAAGATTTTTTCTGACATGAGGAGGCAATTTTTTTCCAATATATACCAACTTAGGGGATGATTTTGTCCCTAAGTTTACTTCCTCTAGTTCATCTAACTCAGTGGTTGATTGTTGGTGGAGATGACTGTCACTGTAACTAAACATACCTTCCATCTCTACCAACACTTTAGGTATTACATTAGTGTCTAGCTGAACTAAATCGTTTCCAAACATAGTTTCTCTGTTTTCAACCACTTCCACTAAGGCATTGCAATCAATTTTTTTCCCATCATAGTCATCAATGCATTGTATAAACCTAAGAATATCTTCATCATCAGCAAACACTTGCCAAATATATACATTGTCAGGAATAGCAGGCCTAGCTTTTACTTCAACTGTGGATATACCGGTTAGTGTTGCATCATCATTCTTTAATGCAACATTTGCTAAGAAGTCTGCCATGATATTTTTAGATCTTTCTATCCAATTTATAGAGAATGCACTAAAATGCTCAATGACATCCCATACTGCATGCTTGTATCTTTTCAATCTATCATTCTTAGATGCATACTTATCCCTAACTTGAGAGACAACCAATTTTGAGTCTCCTAATACTTTTAACAATTGAATTCCATGCCTTTTTGAAACTTCAAGCCCCAATAGTAGGGCTTCATATTCAGCAGTATTATTTGTACATTGAAAGGCTAACAAGAAGGAATACTTGAAAGTTATACCTGATGGGGATACAAAGAGAACTCCTGCTCTAGATCCTTCTTTTGAACAAGCACCATCAAAATACATGTGCCACAAATCATGTTGTTGGGATTCCAATTCAGTCATAATAGAATCAGTAGTTTTCAATTGAGGCAAGATTGGTTGTATTCTAAAATTGTCTAGATCCACATCAATCATACAATTTAGCATACTAGGGTCTACTTTCTCAATCACCCTAGGGGCACGTGGTTCTCTATACAATTTAACATGAATTCCATTAAGAGGGATAGTAGCATATGACAAATCTAACTGAACATTTCCATCCACTGCTGCAGCCCACTACCTAGACAATAACATGCCATAGTGAGGTTTAGTGTCAGTTACAATGACATCCATCTTGTATGTTGCTTTAGGGAATGCTGCTATCATCACTTCCACATCTTTCATTGTACCTATTACCGACACTTCTCTGTTATCCATAGCATAACATTTCCCATACACTGTACTCACTGATAATCCTAATTCTTTCATGACACCATAGGGCATTACATTTGCTACTGCACCAACGTCTATCATAAAATTTTTGATTAATCGGTCATTTACTAATAAAGTAACATAGAAAGGATCTACCTGTGAGGGTTCTTGGGTAATAGTTGTTCCAACATATACCTCTGGGGTTTGCATCTCCTGATCCTTTTCATCCTTAGTTGAATCGGAAAGTAAAGATGTGTTACTGTCAAGTATTTTAGAAAACAAAGAAAGGGCAGCCTCTCTATGTTCCTTTATTTTCAATAATTCTATCAATGGGATAGCAACCTTCATCTAGGTGAGAGCCTGAGTCATATCAAATGTGGAATTATTAATCAAATCAGTAGTAGCTTTAGCTTTCTCTATTTTAGGTTGACTTGCCTTTTTATTTGCAGCAATTCCTTGTATATCACCGGCAGCTTTATCATCTGTACCCTCGGGTACTTCTTTTACTTGATTTTTCTTTTCTTGACAAACTTGAGGTAGGGTAGCACTATTTGATGCTTTCTTCTGGGATACTTCTTTTATAAACATGGACCTAGGTTCACCTTGATCACTATCCCTCTTTGTACTCCTCAAATTGTAATTGTGCTTGGCTTTGGCTATGGCAGCTTTAGTGAGATTTTTTACTTCTTCATCACTAGGCCTCCTGAGAGGAACGTCTTTATCTTCAATTGTTACCACATTCAAAGTGGGATGCCAATCAAGTGTTAGCTATCCTTGGTAAGGTCTTTTATTGTCTAGCACATCACACTCACTAAATTCACTTTGTAAAGACTCATCATCACTTTCTATGATGGTTTCAAACATGTTTATATCAGGCTCAACTTCTTGTCTCATAGATTCCTCAAGGGCTTGAGCTACAACACATTGATGAGGAGAATGTGGCCCATCACAAGCCATACACGAAGGAGTATTCTCTATGTTATGAACATTTTTTCCTTTTAAAGGATCAGGGGTATCTTGGCTCAGAGTATTTTTTGGCTTCTCATTTTGAGGCTTACCATCCTTCCAAGTAGTGTTACAAGGCATGTCATGCAACCTAGGAGGTCTATCTTGCTAGTTGTAATGAGATTTATCATTTTTACCTACCTTAGCAGTTAAATCCTTCATGGTAGTCACTATTTTTTCTATTTTGTCTTCTTCTTTAGCAACTTTATTAGATTGTTGTTTTGACTCTTGCCACAGCCTACCATCAGTTCTTCTCCCTAGTTTCCTGGATGCTTTTCTATTGCTCTCTACATTGATGGCAATTCTAAATGCATCTCTCAGGCCATGCTGATTTTTATCCCTTAGAATATAAGCGATTTTAGAATTAAAGGCATTATAATAAGTATTCAGGCACATGTTGTCATCTAACCTCATTACCTAATATTGTCTATGCATTGCTTTCTTAAATCTAGCATTAAAATTTGTGACAATTTCATTGTCAGACTTTTTGATATTGTTGAACTCATTGAGAATGAAGCTCACATTTGTCTTGTCACCATACTGTTCCTGAAAACAATTTTTAAAATCTTCCCAAGACCCAATGCTATTCACAAAAAGACCTCTATACTAGTCCCTTGCACAATCTACTAAGGATTGTACAAATAATTTCATGATGACATCTTCATTTACAATTTCATAATCATTTATCAGGTCACCAAAAGACTTCAAATTCTCTTTTGCACTGATTGAATTATTCCCAGCAAATTTGTGAAGTCTATCTCTCAATTCAGTAGGAACATGGTTGGGGTATCCTGGGATTCCATAAAAAAAGAGCTGCCTATAAAGTTTTAGGTTAATAGGTCTTCTTTGGAATTGGTTGGTAGCATGGTTATTTCCCATGTTCATTCTAACATTGGGGCTTTAAGTCATAGAGATCTGATTACTTTGGTTAGTAACAGGGGCTTGATTGGCTATGGTAGTGCTAACAGGCAGAGTTGGTTGAATTTTAACAGGAGGGAGTGAAGCCTGATGAGGAATGGGTTTATTTTGATCTACTGAGGGAAATGCGACAGGAGGTTCTTTCAGATAACTTATCTTCCTTTTAACTTCTTGGTTAGCTGCTTCTAATTCAGCCTTCTCTAACTCCATTTACAACTCTTCCTTCTCTTTCCTCATTCTTTCCATCTCTCTTTCATGTGCTAATAGCATGTGAGATATCTCCACTATAGTCTTAGATCCAGACCCACCTTCCATGCATTTCTGCTTTCCTTTGTCAACATCATTTCTAACTAGTTGGGGGTCACTAAGAACTTCCCTATTTTGTTGCACTACTGACTTGTATGCTGGTTTGGTCTTAGGAACTTAAATTTCCCTAATCATAGGACCTTCATCCTCACTCTTGGCCTTTTCTTGGGCAAGCAACTCGAAGTCAGCAATTTGTCTTAGGAGCCTATCTCTCTCCATCAATTTTGCCTTTAATTCTCTCTCATTGTTTGCTTCCTTTTGTGCTATTAAGGAGATCAAATGATGGAATCTTCTATTCAAGTCCTCTATTTCTTGGGATACTTTATCTTCACTAGGGAAGATTTCTTTAGAGTCTGATATATTAACTTGGTCAATATCAATTAAGCTGATATTCCCATCAATTGTCCTAGGTACAAAATCCCTGGCTATGTTTGAACTACCTTTGTCTTTCCTAGAAAAACTAGCTTGGGATATCCTTTGATTTGAAACATGTACATCTTCTACATTCCCAAATACACCATAATGGAAAGCTAAAACATCATGCTCAGATTCGCGGGAAGAAGAATTTGAATTTGCATAGACAGGTCTCTCAAATATCTTACCCCTATTGTTGCTTTTCTACTCCCAAGCAGCATTAAATGGCTTATGTACCACTGATCTTTTCTTACCTCTACATGACTATTCAGGCAATCCTTCCTACAATGTCTCACGAGGATGCTTCTTCATGAAAGACTTGGTGTTCTTTCCTCCCTGCATTATGCTTGTTTTCTTAAAAAATTTCACTTATTTCAAAAGGACTAGTTATGATTGTTAGAGTCACCACCCACAAAAACTGTGGGAAATACGAAAACAAGCTTTGAACAAAATATTTGACGATTTTAAAACCAAACTCGTGAAGATTTTCGAGAGAGAGAGAGGAACAACACAAATCAGAGGTCAAGGCAAATTTTTCTTTTTAACACAGATATCCAAACAACATTCTGAGCTACCTCAAGCACCAATATGCAACACAGATACACACTATGACTCATCCCTAGCAAAGTCGCCACTTTTGTTGTTCTCAAATTTTGATTCCCCTCTTATCCCTTGTATGAAAATAATAACTCTATCTACAAATAAAGAGATCAAAGAAAAAGAACCTTAGAGCAACATATGACAAGGTTTCAAGAACCTTCTACACTTTGAGCTTATCCAAAGTTTAGGCAGGTATACCTTCTATGAATAATTTCACACTTTCAAACAAGATCCATAGTAAACATATGTCCAAAAAGCCAATAGATCTTATCACCTCAACATAAACTGAAAAAATGAAGAAAAGCTTATGCTCATTTTTAGTATTGATCTTCAAGAGATGCAGAAAAAGAACTACAAATGATACCAGTGCCTTATCCAGGCTACAGAGTCATCTAAATAAAACAAGGATTTCACAATTAAACATCTCCATACATCTCATCACTTCGACTTATATCAACCCCATGCATGCCTGACATACATAAGAGTCTTTCCTTGTTCATCAAATTCAAAGTCTCTAAACAAATAACCTACTGACAGAGATATTTCTTGCGTATTTAATTCCCCTCCTAAAGAAGAAAGCTAAGAAACATATCTATAAGACAACACAAATTCTAGGGTCAAAAATTTATGGTCTGTATATTGATATTCATTATGAAAAAATCTTACAAAACTCAGAATATTCTCTGTAAACTTAAAAAAACCCTGATATATTTCTGTAGAGTTTCTTTAAAAATTCTTGTGATCCCCTTCTAACTAGTACTGGTATCGATTTATAATAATGGCCCCCTTTCGTCGGTTATCATTCCGCAGCTTCTTCTTGAACTTCTGCATCCGGCATTGCATACTTTCTTGTCCATTCTTGGTACACATCATCAGCAGGCCACGAGAAGTTAATAAATTTCCCTCTTGTCTTGACCAATCTCTTCCAAGAGTTTCTCATTTTACTGACCTCTGAGTTTAGAAAGCCATAGTGTGATTTTATCTTCTCTATCTCCTCAATTGTTCTGACAAATAGGGAAGTATCATCTATGCTAATGATTCCCTTTATCCTTAATGATAAGTTGGCCCCTAATTCATTAAGCCATACTTCTTTGTCCTTCAATTGAGCTGGACTAGCAAAACCCCCAGGAAATAATTCAAATTACTGCTCAGTGTATTCCTTTTTATACAAATTCATCTTGCTCTCTGCATTATCTATTCCTTTTCCTAGCTTTGTTAGATCCTTTGTTATGTCGCAGGTGCACTTGATAATGGGGTCAGCCCCTGCCTCATCATAGGAAACACATATGAGTCCTAGGTCCACCTCCCTAGGCACCCACTTGTCCAAAATGGGCATTAGAATAGCCCTGTCTCCATTGAGCTCATTCCACATATCCAAAACTTTACTCATATTGTTATACACTAATCAGGATCCTGTGGTTTTAGCAAAACTCAAAATTGTGGCCCTCACTCTCTCTTCATACTTATTTGTAAACAGGGTTTGAGCCTGTTTTAGCTTTTCCAACTCCTAAGGAGTGATCTCAACTGTTTGGGAACCAAAAGGTACAGGAGAAGGTGGGAATTCAATGATAGGGCTAGTAGATGGATGCTGTGTAGGAGAAGAAGCAATCATTAAGGTTGAGGACTCACCTTGATGGTATTGTCTTGCAAATTGGCTTTTCAATTTAGCAATAATGGTGTCTCGAATCATTACCTCTCCTTTGGGATCATTGTAAGCCTTTCAAATTGTCTCGAACTTAGCTTGGAGATCTGCCCTTTCCTTTGCTTCCTTCTGTGCCACTACATCACTGAATTTTGTAGTTTCTAAGACTATGCTAGCAACTTCCACCACTCCAGTAATTTGCACCCTCTTTACTATCATACCTCCAAGGTAGTTGGACTCTGGGGTGTCCTTTCTCTTTTTATTTTCATTTCTTTTCAGAGACCAATGACCAGGGCTACATCATCCTTGTTGAATATTACACCTTCCATAGGCTTCGTCTCTTTCTTCACTACCTCTAAAACCAAGGCATCTGCTATATCCCATTCAGGAAGGATGAGAACACTAGCCTTTCCTACCATTTCCCTTCCTTGCTCAGGAGTGATGGTCTTAAATTCTATGACCATTTCTTCTTTGATTTCTTCCTCCACCACAGTTGCATCCTTTTGGGCCTGCTCATTCTTCCTCTTCTCACATCTAGCATTGAACTTATCAGTATTCTGCTTACACACAAATTGCATGAAAGCTCCTGAGGTAACAAAGTTACTATCAGCTAAGAACTATTCATTGCCCTATTTAATGGCAGGGTCTAGTTCTAGGCCTTTGAACTCATTGGTGGTTATATCTGTCTCAACATCTTCTGGGTCCTGAGGCATTCCATCCTCTACTTCATCATATGTATAGGCTATCTCCCCTAGACTCCCTAACTGCAACAATTGTTCAGCTACTGCCTACTCATCTCCTATATGAATGGGGGATTGAGATGGGGAATACAGGGGCTCATTAGTTTGCACTTCCTTTACCACCCTTTGCTTCTTTGGGGAGTCCTGGATGTCAATGACATCTTGTATTTTCCTCTTCCCTTTTGAAGTACAACACTCCCCTGTTGTTGGCACCAACACACTATAATTGGATTTTCTATGTAGTACATAGCCACCAGGAGGGATTGCTTTAGCAGATGGAGACCTAGCTAAATTTAGTATTGCCTTCTCAGGGTTGTTTTAAATCACTGCTTCCCTCTTCTCCTTTAGTGTTTACATTACATCTTCAAAGAAAATAATTAGGAATTTAGCCTTTTCCTCAAAGGGGTGAAAACTGGATAAAGGGTCATAGCTGCTATCAAATTGGTGTACAAAATCAAGAGCCTTCTTGTAGGCCACCCATTTCTCTTTCCTTAGGTCCTGCTCATCCAAATCAAACTCATTTCTAATGAGGTCTTTAGACAATTGGAATTGGTGGGGTTTGCCTTTGCATATTGCCCTCTTCCTAAATATACCATTAAAGAAATCTTGATGGTCAGAAAACCTTGACACTGCAGTGGACAAATGATATTGTTGAAAGAAATCCTCAAAGCACTTCCATCCACCCTTAGTAATCAGAAATTGACGTGCTATTGTTACTATAGGGAAGATGGTCCATTTTCCTCTATTGGATAGCTCTACCTGTTGTACACTCCCAATTTGCCTGAGGACCTCTACAATTCCTATTTTCAGTGCAACCTGATAAGGTAACAAAAATGGAGTGCCTCTAAAACCGTACACTCTGAAAACTATGGAAACAAGGTACAATATATTTCACCCCAATTATGGACAATTTTGATTTCTTCAGCAAACTCCTTAGGCCTTAGAAACTACAAAAGAGCTTTAGGGACCCTTGGATTCTTTGAGCATAAGAGAATTCTGATTTTGGATGCAAAGCACTTATCAAACTTTAGGTAGCTGGCATCCTCCCTGTCCCATGACAACACTGTGCTCCATAGTTGAACTGGCATTTTCTCCCCATCCTTTTCCTTCACTAGATCCATGTCATTAGCAAAGTAGTCACCACCCTTGAATAAAAATAGATGCATGAGGAGGGAATACCATCCAAAAGGCCTATCCACCCTACCATTCTTATCCCTATCAAGCCTTCATGAATTGCATCAATAATATATGGGGCAAAATCAAATGTTACTGCCAGAGAATGATTTAAAATTTGTCCTATGATTAACATGTAATGAGTTGGCATGTTCACTTCGGCATCCTCTCCAAAAATATAGCAGAGTGACCAGTATAATCCTTTGGCTCTAAGAGTGAACCAATTTAGGGAGAAAGGCTCCATGGTATTAGGTCCTACAATAGTCAGCCCTCCTATTTTGACAAAAAAATCTTTAAGAGGCCCATTTATAAGATGACTCCTTTGTGCACTGTAGACTTGAGCTAATGATTCAAAATTAATGGGCTCCAAATAATTGGACGCCTCGTTGAGCCAAAATACGTCTCTGAATTCATCATCATTGACTTTAATGAGGGTTTTTCCATTTATATCTCTAACACTTTTGGTGAGAGGGTCATAATTATGTGTGATCTGAGTTAGGATATCCACATCCATGAAAACTCCAAGGATCAGCAATTTACCTACATCCAACTCACAAATACTTTTCATCGGGATAGGGGAGTGTCTCATACCGAAACCAACCTTGAATAAACTTAAACCAGACAACCCTATCTGTGGATCTCTCAGCCAATTGCCCTTGTCATACAATCCTTCTCCTATTCTCAAATGAGGAGCCTTGGGCACTAATTCCTTAACTTTAGCTGGTACATTTGTCGACATAGACAATTGTTCTAGGAAGTCATCACAAATTTCTCTCTCCTGGTAATTAACCTTCTTTGTAAAGTCTCTTCTAGGTACCATCTCAATGATATGCAAATAGTTCAATTACTAATCAAAGCAATTCTTTAATAGAGAAAAACCACAGTTCATCAATTGTTCGAGTAACTGGTAAGGAAAACACAAGAAAACCTATTTTTGGCCTGAAGAACTCTGCTCTGCACCTACTTTTCTACAACAACTCTTCAAAATGATACCAACATTCAATTGATGTGAGTGTATATACGACAATCGGGCTCTTAACTATGACATTAACACCACATGCTTCGGCCATCACCTTAGAATTGAATTCACAAATGAATTCAAAAATTTGGCTCCAATGGATCATAAACCATCTGATTATTTCTATCACTTTTTTGTTTCACCATTTCATGTAGCCTAAAATCCACGCATCTTCATCAAGCAAAAGCACGCCAATCGTCAGATCGAGCGGAACTTGCATGACCTTTACCCTTTTGACTATTCTTCATTTGGCAATGGGCTCAGATCTCTTTCGCCATTTCGTGAAAGCTAAACATTGTGCACATTTTTCTAGTGAAACTGTGTGGGCTATCCGATCAAAAGGAACTTGATTGGTCTTTATACTGTTCTGTGACTGGCAGTCTACCCCACTAACCGCGCACCAAGCCTTGAAGGCTAACAGTTTTTGCTATTTCGTGAATGGTAACCACCTTGCATCTTCAGTCTGCGAAATGGCGCCCACCATCAGATCCTCCTTGAGATACCTGCCTTTTAAAAACCCGCCTTTTAACAAATCTAACCTGGCGGAAGTGGGCCCTCTGACTCAGCACCATCCAACTTGGCAACTAACTGGGAAAGGAAACTGACATGTCATTCATGTATTTGTCAAAAAACTTGCAAGGGATCCACTTCAAAACTGGCACGTGCATCTGACAAGTTGCCTTTTCATCTGTAGTCCGATCCATCTGTTCTGCCACGACACTGACCAATGGGCTGCCATGTCACTTTGCTATTTCATGAAGGTTAACACTCTTTCACCTCAGGGCTGTGAAATAGCATCGACCATCCGATCAAAAGGAACTTGATCTATATTTACTTTCAATCCTTACCATCTCATGGACCAACTTTCCTTTTTGCTGTTTCGCAAAGCATAAAACTCATGCACTTTTGTCTTGCAAAATAACGCGAGCCGTCTGATCAAAAGGAACTTGATCAGTCTTTACCTAGCTTAAAACCTGAGTGCCGGACTCACTTCTTCCTTTCGCCACTTTGCGAATGGTAATTCACAGGCATCTATGAATCATGAATTCACGTGCACCATTAGATTTAAAAGAAACCGCACGATGGTTAGAGTCCGATTAAAAATCAAAACTTTTGGAAAGACTTACAGAAAATAAAGCGTTGCTAGACCTACCTAGGGAGAAATACAATGGGGGGAACATTTTCATTGTCAAGCGACCCTTTCGCTTAAGTGACAAAAAGTAACGCATGAATATAATCATCAAGGTTTTTCTCAAAAAACTGGAAGGGTAAGAAACAAAAACCTTAAACCCTCTTCTGGACCAAAATCACAGAAGCAATAAGGCCACAATCAAACTCAAATTTTGCAGACTTTTAGCCAATTATGGAACAAGAATACCCATTTTTTAAATAGTGATAATAGTACCAACAGTGTTAGCACCTAAGAAGAAAGGAGAATGGAGTATGTGTACCAATTCCCAAGCAATAAACAAGATTATAGTTAAGTACTGGTTTCCTTTCCCTAGGATGCATGACATAATGGATTGCCTATGTGGAGCCAAATAGTACACAAAGATAGACTTGAAGAGTGTATATGATCAAATTAGAATCAAAGAAGGGGATGAGTGGAAGACATCATTCAAGACAAATGAAAGATTATATGAATGGTTAGTGATTCTTTTTGGGTTGACTAATGCACCAAGTACTTTCATGAGATTTATGAATGAGGTATTGAATAATTTCTTGAGTAAGTTTTTTATTGTATATTTGGTTGACATTCTAATTTTGAGGAAGACAAAAGAGGAGGATATGTTGCATCTAAGGAAAGTTTTGCAGAGGTTGAGAGAGGAGAGGTTGTTGATAAATCTTAAGAAGTGTACTTTCATGAAGGAAGAGTTGGTCTATTTGGGATCTATGATATATGTGGATGGATTGAAAATGGACCCTGAGAAGGTAAAAGCAATTATTGAATGGCCTACACCAGAAATCATTGGAGAGGTTAGATATTTTCATGGATTGGCTAGTTTCTACCAGAACTTTATCATAAATTTAAATTCAGTTTGTAGTCCTATGACTGAGACAATGAGAGGAGATATGAAATAATTAAAGTGGACAACTGGAGCAAATAAATGTTTTGAATTATTGATGAAGAAAGTGATAGAGTAGCCTGCGTTAGCTTTACTAGATTTAAACAAAGTATTTCAAGTGGACTATGATGCAAGTGGGAATGCAATTGGAGAAGTGTTAAGTCAGGAAGGGAGAGCAGTAGCTTATTTCAATGAGAAGTTGGATGATGCAAGAAGGAGATATTTAGTGTATGATCAAGAATTTTATGCCATAGTTCAAGCCTTGAAGAAGTGGAGACATTACCTATTGCCTAAGGAATTTGTGTTGTATACTAATCATAAAGCCATGGAATATTTGAATAGTTAGAGTAAGTTGAATTAGAGGCATATGAGATGGGTAGAGTTTTTGCAGAGTTACACCTTTGTGTTGAAGCACAGGAGTGGGAAGTCAAACAAAGTTGTTGATGCATTCAGAAGAAGGAGGAATTTTCTAACAAAGATGAGAGTGATAGTACTAGGCTTTGAAGAGTTGAAGACCTTGTATGATGGTGACCAAACTTTTGCAAAACCTTGGATAGCATGTAGAGCAGCGGTTATGGTACATAGAAGTAAGTGGTTGGATTATTTCATTCAAGATGAAATGCTATTCAAAGGAGTTCAATTTTGTATACCTAAGAGTTATATGATGGAGAATCTGATAAAGGAGAAGCATAGTAGAGGATTAACCAGACACTTTGGTGTTGACAAAATAGTGGCATTGGTCAGTGAATATTGCTTTTTGCCTTAGATATATAAGGATGTCAGGAAATTTGTGTAGAGCTCTAGAATTTGTCAAGTTGCAAAAGCTAATAGTCAGAATGTGGGATTGTATAAACCTTTGATAGTACTAGAGAGACCTTGGGAGGATATAAGCATGCATTTTATACTTGGATTGCCTAAGACATGAAGATGGAATGATCCTATATTTGTGGTGGTGGATAGATTCTTGAAGATGGCTCATTTCATGCCGTGTAAGAAAACATCGATGCAGTGCATATAGCTGACTTATTTTTCAAGGAAGTGGTGAGATTACATGGATTACCTAAGAGCATAGTTTCAAACTGAGCCACTAAGTTTTTTGGTTATTTTTGGAAGACACTTTGGAAGAAGATGGCAAATTTGAAATTCACTTCTACTTTTCACCCACAAACTGATGGACAAACAGATGTAGTAAACCGAAGTTTTAAAAATTTATTGAGATGCTTATTTGGAGAAAATATCAGAAGTTGGGATTTGATCCTTGCATAAGTAGAGTTTGCCTACAATAATTTAGTGAACATGAGTACCATAATAACACCTTTTGAGAATGTTATCAGAGCACACCCTAGAGGTATATTAAAATTAAGGGATAGTAGTAATAAAGACAAGCATAGTAGAGAAGTAGAAGAATTTGCAAATCATATGAAGGCCTTACATGTTCAAGTTAAGCAACATTTAGAGGATATGAACAATAAGTATAAGGAGAAAGTAGATGAGAAGAGAAGACATAAGGAATTTGAAGTTGGTGATGAATTGAGGGTGTAACTGAGAAAAGAAATATTTCCACTTTGAACGTATAACAAGTTGCAGATGGAGAAGTTTGGACCTTGCAAGATTTTGAAGAAATTCAATTCCGGAAATGCATATGAAGTGGAGCTACCAAATAGTTTGAGTAATTCACCTATATTCAACATTATAGATATACATCAGCATCATGAATCCAAATTTAGTGAAGATAGTACTACAGACTTAGATTAAATATTGCCCCAAAAGGAACCAAATTAGATTGAAGAGATTTTGGATAGTAGGATTGGGCGTAGCACTTAGAGTAATCAGTATAGAGAGTGCCTTGTGAAATGGAAGGATAGACTAGTTGAAGATTCATCTTGGATTTCTCAGGTAGAGGTGGATCGCCTTGGTTTTTATCTAACCCTAGAAAAGTGAGGGACTCACTTTTTCAACAACCCTAGATGTCTGATGCAGGAGCATCCCTGGTTCTTGGCAATCTTGCATCAACCAAAAATATTTCTTTCCAATTTATTTTTTGTTTTGTAGTTTCAACATTTCTTTCTGCATTTTCCTGTATTTTCTTACCAGACCTTTTGGAGCTAGATTTTTCTTGTAAACATGGTTATCTTCCTTATTCCAAAACCATAGGACGTTTGGATCATTTTCCAGCAAGTTATCACTTTTAGATTCAGAGACAGTTTCTAGCTTACAACATCGGAACCGCTTGGGCCTATTTTCTATTGGTGAATCTTGTGGATATTTTTCATAGCTTGTGGTGCCCCAATTCATTGATTCCAATGTTCCTTGGCATGTGGCTGACCTTCCCTTTGATCCACACTTCTTCCTATGGATTTTTTGAAGGAATCTTTTGTGTATGCCAACCTGATGGTTTTGCATGTCTCATCATGTTCATCACTTCTTAGGTCAACCAGATCCCTCTAGACTATATAAATCAATGTAATTTAGCATCATAAATCATCAAATAAAATATTAAAGATATATCTTAAGATTTATAGGTCTGGGGTTGACCAATTTTGTAATTGAGCATGTATGTAGCAAGCCAATGAGCTAAATCTTGTAGCTCGGATGTTACCAGTTGTTTGTAATCAGTTTTCATGGGATAATTCATTCAATTATGCATTGCCTCCATCATCTTGTATTTATTTCCTTGTTTTTACTCTTGTTGCATAGTCTGGATAGATCTCATTGAGGTCCCTCCTAACCATGACTGCATCAGTCTCAATCTAAACTTATAGGCATGAAACAAGAGGATTGGGATCTCACCAATAGGAAAGCCAAATGGCTAATTTGACTATGTCTTATAGATTTCATTCTGTTGAATGTTCATGAGGAGAAGATAACAACTACTTATGGAAGAATCTTGGTCACATTTATGAAGGAAAGTCTCTTGTAAATAAGTTATTCTTGAGGAAAAATTTCTACTCCTTGAAGATGATCAAAGGTACATCTGTGGCAGACCATCTCAATACTTTCAACATGATTGTTGTATATTTGACTTGTGTGGTAGTGAAGGTTGATGATGAAGATTATTGTATGCTTTTGTTGTGTTCCTTGCCTAATGTAATGCCCCGCCAGGAACCCTAAAGGAAAACAACACAACTACGCAACTAAAGGGTGAAATATTTTTTTTTTGTTAAAGACTAAGTGCACTAACTAAAACCATTGCACGTTGAATAACACAATGGAAGTCTATCATATATTTTCCTAAGGGAAACCAACGAAGATTAATTTCATAGATTATCTTAACACCACAGTTAATCCATTTAATCAGATAAATTGAATGCTTAAGTTAAAAATTACACATACATCCAAATTTCACGATAAAGAAATAAAAGTATTCCAATGCATCCAATTTCCATAAACCATTTAAACATAAGATCAAAACAATAACATTCATTTCACTCAAATAATAATATTACAATATCCATAAATACATGGGTTCCAATGATACCACTGGTTACAAAGATACAATATCAAGGTTACATAAAAGTCTAATACAATGACCACAAGGTCTCAACTGAACAATGATATCAAACAAGAGCTGGTACATAAACCACGAACCAAGAAACACCAGCGAAGCCTTTGCTCACCTGAAGATACAATCTAGATCATCTGATGGGAAGTGGCACTACCACCTGACCATGTGATTCCAAAATGGAACCACCCCACCGTGCTAGGAGATAGTAGAAAATCCTCAAGCCAACAAAGTAAGACAAGTACAAAAGAACCACAAGACTTTGCATCCATCCATGTAACACAACTCACAAAACACTAGTGACTCTAAGAAGAGAGTGTCATCGCATAGCTTGATGGTTACCATGGTACAACCTCATAGGTCCTGGCCCTCATACTCGGGTTTCTCCTGGTAACCTCTCCCGAGCCTCTGGTTCCAACTAAGTCTCATGTGGACCCTACCAATCCTTTCGTGAAGAAAGGTGGTAAGTTTGCCATTCCAAGCCTTCTCATAACATTATGAGCCCTATACAAGCACTCACCTATGCACGAAGTACATTTATCTTAATTAATATTTAATCTGCCCACCCCCTAATCAATTATTAGGTTATCACTTTTTAACTAACTTTCGATAGGTTATCCTGTCATCCACTTCAGGCATGGCCCCCACTTGAAAGCCACTCTCTCTCCTAGGACACTAACAGGAAATGTTTCTCTCTACAAGAACTCTATGGTGAAACAGGCAACCATAAACAATCCTGACAAGCACAGGTGAAGGGTACACAAATACCAACCCAAGATTGACTATTTGGACAAAAACACACAATGGCTCACATCAAATAGGTTATACAACAACACCTGGTCTAGGAGAAATAATAACATAGGACACAATGACAATTTAACCAAAATTGCAATGGAATAAAGCTTGACTGAGAACACAATATACGTAAGATCCTGTTATAAGCAATCTTTCCTTAAAAACAGCCAAAAGCATAAATAACATGCAATTTACGAATTTCCAGATAACAAGAATTTACAACTATTTAATACCAAAAACATCCACCTTGTCATTTGTCCAAAAAGATTTAAAATACAAATAATTCTCCTAATGTATTTTCAACATATTCATATAAATTAACATTCCAAACTGTAATTAAATAATATTTAAAATAACATTTAAAATATTATAATAACTACCAAAAGAACACATATCTTAACATATAAATATATATATATATATATAAACACATATATGAATATACATATATTTATTTATATACATATATAATTTAACACATAATAAATTTAATTTATCTAACCCCTGGGTACGAAACCCGAAACAGTGCATAGGGTTTAGAAATTAATTTAAAAAAAAAATTAAATTAAAACACTTTAAAAAAATTTGAAAAGGCCCTAATCACGGTAGCCTAAGCTACCGTCGGTAGCTAGTACTATCGTCCAGTAGCACTGCTACCATAGGTAGGTGCTACCGCGAGTAGCACTGCTACCGTCGGTAGTACTGTGTACTACCGCCGATAGTGGATGCTACCATGGGTAGTTTTTTTTAATTTATTATTTTTTTTTTGTTTATATTTTTTTTAATATATTTTTTTTAACCAAAAAAACAATACTTTTTCAATAATTTAATTTTAATAAAATTTTAACAATAATAATAAAAAAAAATATTATTCCAATAATTCCATTTTCACAAAATTTAATCCTTCTTCATATATATATATATATATATATATATATATAAATTTAATTAACCCAAATAAATTTAATATGTAATTAAATTTATTTTCTTAAGGTAATTAAAACCATTCCTCAGGTAAAATACCCTTTCTCACAAATCTTGCAAATTTTCGTGCATCCTAAAATCTGACAAATTTTCTATAATAATTTCTCTTAATTTTCTCAAAAATTACATACTTCCCATAAATTTGAAATACACATCAGGCATGGATTTCAAAACAAAACTCGAATTCACCAGAAGAGGGTTTTGGATTTGACAATTTTTTTACACACACATCAAGCAGAGAAAAATAGAAATATTTTTAATAAAACACACAACTAAGAAATCATCCAACCTGGTATAGCTTTCCTGGAAGAATTCTGTAGAAGAGCCCTAATCCTTTCAATAAACTTCCAATAAGTTTCTTCACCTAAAATTCTTGACCTGTTCCTCTGCGTAACTAAAATAAAAACCTAACCCCTATTTAACCTAAAATTCCAGGTTCAGTAGCTTTTTAACAAAAAAACCTAACTTTAGAATAATAGTAATTTTTATTTTATTTTCTAAATTTATCACATGCAATAATTAAAAAACATTATTCTTTCTTTTCTTTTCTCATGCACATTAATTAATTTTCTAAATAAAGAATTAAAACAATATTTTAATTCTAATTAATCCTTTTATTCATTTATTTATTCTTTTATTTATTTAATCATTTATTTATTTAAAATTCAAGGAAACAATAAATATAATTAATCTAATTTATTTAAATAAAAATATATTACATATACCCTTTAGCTTGCAACTTAATTTAATAATTTCTTTAATTAACTAAATTTATAATCTCAATGCATAAACGAAACAACAATGAGATACTTTCATAAACTTAATTAATTAATTTCTTAAATCCACTAAAACACTCAAATTAAACAAATCTCAAGCAATTACCCATAAATGATAAAATGACAAAATACGAAGACCGAACTAATTGACAAAACGACAAACTGATGACACTCATACGAGTGTAACTGAGTAAAATAGAGTCAACTACTATCTCCTCCACTTCCATCAGAAAATATAAGGCACGCTCAGACCTGTGAAGCCAGGTGGAGACGATACCCTATACCTACCCGGTACTTGTACCTGCAATATCTTGCGTCACCGAACCACACATGCATATATATACAATATAGAAAACACGACATACACACCGATGAAGGAGAATCGCGACATTCCCTATCTCACCGAAATGAGTAAAGGAAAATCGTCCCCTTGCATCCAATACACTCTAAAACACACAATATATAATTTCACATTGCATAGGTAAAGTAAAATGTTAGTACATAGGAATAATCCATAAAATGCCATAAATCACAAGTACTGAAATACTGCAAATAAATTATACATCTCATCTCTAGATAAAGCATAATGTCATAAAAATCTGAATAACATATCATGGTAATGTATCCACTGAAAAAAACAACCAATAATAAAATATGAGTCTAATGAGTTCAAACTAGTAGGGGTACTACATTCTACCCCACAAAACTAGGGTTACTCCTGGAAGCCTAAAATAAATAAGAATATAGTTCTCTCATCTTTTCTACATCCTCCCAAGTCACCGAGGTCTCATCATTTGGGTCCCACAGGACCCTTACCTAGTCGATGGTATGACCCTTGAGGATCAAATCCCAACACTGAAGAATGCGCACGGGCTCCATAGAAAGCTACCCGTCATCAACCTGCAAAGAGTTCCAATCAAGAACATGTGTCACATCTGGATGATAAGGTCGAAGAACTCAAACATGAAAGACATCATGGATGCAGGATAGACTCGGTGGAAAGGCAAGATGGTAGGCAACATGTCCTATCCTCTCAAGGATCTCAAAAGGTCCAACAAACCAAGGTGCCAGCTTAGATCCCTTTCCATAACGGATCAGACTCTTTCGTGGATGCACTCTCAAGAACACATGATCGTCAACAGAAAACTGACGATCTACCCTATGAGCATCTACGTACTTCTTCTATCTATCTTGTGCTACTACTAAAGGCTCAGGAATCCTATCTACCTACTGCTCCATCTCCCGAAGAATATCCGGTCCTATAAGCACCCTGTCCTCTAACCAATCCCAACTCAAAGAAGTGCAGCAAGGATGACCATACAATGCCTGAAAGGGGGACATACCTATGGAGCTATGATATCCATTGTTATAAGAAAACTCCACTAGATATATATAGTCCTCCCAGCGTGACTGTTGGTCCATCACATACATGTGAATCATGTCTTCTAATACCTGATTCACTCTCTCTATCTGACCATCTATCTCTGGATGATAAGCTGAACTAAAATTCAACTAAGTCCCCAAAGCATGCTGAAGTGAGGTCCATAATCCTAAGGTAAAGATAGGATCTCTATCAGATATGATCCACCTCAGAATCCCATGCAATCTCACTACTTCTTCTAAGAAGACTCGTGCCACCACTATTGCTATGTAGGAAGCTCGAATAGGAACAAAATGAGCAACCTTAGTCAATCTGTCAACTATGACCATGATGGCATCATGACAACAAGAAGAGACAAGAAAACCAATAATGAAATCCATGGAAATGATATCCCATTTCCAATCCGATACTAGATTAGGCTACAAAAGCCCTATTGGGTGCTGATGGTCTGCCTTCACTTGCTGACACTCTAGACACTTCGACATAAAATCAGCAATTTCATGTTTCATGCTCACCCAATGATAAATCTGTCTAAGATCTGTGTGCATCTTCTTGACACTTGGATGTGCTGAATAAGGTGCACGATGGGCCTCGATCATGATTAAAACATGAAGACCCTCCAAAGGAGGTACATAGATCTGTCCATGGTGATGAAGAAGTCCATCTACCTCAAGGCTATACCCAGAAAATCTACCCTCTAAAGGCCTTCCAGACTCTATCACAGCTCTAACATCTTGATACCAAGTATCCAGAGGAAGAACTCCAAGAATTCTCTCTCTCAAGTTTATTCCAAGGGATAATGTCGAAACTTCATGCCGCCTACAACTCAAAGCATCTGCTACTACATTTTCTTTGCCTTGAATATAACGAACCTCAAAATCATATTCGCAGAACAATTCCATCCATCTTCATTGTCGAGCATTCAAGTTTGGCTGTGTGAATATATACTGCAAACTGCGGTGATCACTATGCAGCTCAAACCAACGCCCTAACAGGAAATGCCGCCATCAAACCAAATCATGAACTACAGCTGCCAACTCTAAATCATGAACTAGATAGTTCAACTCGTGGTTCTTGAGTTTGTGAGACTCATAAGCAACCACACATCCATCCTGCATAAGTATTGAACCTATACCTTCCGAAGAGGCATCTGTGCATACCATAAAATCTCCAGATGGATCAGGGACTGCCAAAATTGGAGCACTAACAAGGAGTTCCTTCAAGGTCTTAAAAGTTGCTTCACACTGTTCTGACCAAACAAACTTCTTCCCTTTTCTCTGAAGAGAAGTAATCGGGTGTCCTATCTGGCAAAAGCCTTCAACAAAGCGATGGTAATATCTGGCCAAACCCATAAAACTCCTAACTTCTGAAACGTTGGTCGGCGCTGGCCAATCAACAATGGCTTGGATCTTTGAAGGATCCACAGATATAACTTCTCCTGAAACCACATGACCAAGATAGTTTACCTCAGTCTGGAAGAAGTCACACTTTGCTAAATTGGCATAGAGTTGATTTTCCCTTAAGCACTGCAGTACCTGACGTAAGTGACCCTCATGCTCCTCCACAGATCTAGAATAAATTATAATTTCATCCAAGAATACAATGATGAAATGATCAAGGTAGGTGCAAAAAACCCCATTCATTAGGCTCATGAAAACTAAAGGCGCGTTCGTCAACCCGAATGGCACCACTGTGAACTCATAGTGACCATAACGAGTATGAAATGTTGTCTTATGAATGTCTGCATCCTGAATGCGTAACTGATGGTATCTAGATTTCAAGTCAATCTTAGAGAACACCTTGGCTCCCTTAACCTGATCAAAAGGTCATCTATACGAGGCACTGGATATCTATTTCGGATGGTTACCTTATTCAGCTGTCGGTAATCAATGCATAACCAAAGAGAAACATCTTTCTTCTTAACAAAGATAACAGGCACACCCCAAGGGGAAACACTAGGATGAATGAATCCCTTGGCCCATAATTCTTCTATATGTAATTTCAACTCGCTTAACTCCTAAGTAGTCATCCAATATGGAGCTCTTGAAATAGGTTCTGCACTAGGAACCAAATCAACACGAAAGTCTATATCTCACTTCGGAGGCATACCAGGAATATCCAATGGAAACACGTCTGCATACTCTCTAAGAATAGGGTGACTATCAAGAGTGATTTCTTGCCTCTCTGACTCATCCAATTCCTCAAGAGTGATTGCAAAAAGCTGTCATCCTCTACACATACACCACTTAAGTTGCATAGCGGAGATCATACGCAGGGATATCGGCCTCTGTACTCCAACAATCTCCACTTCTCTGCAAGGTCATCTAAACACACTACTATCTTCTTGCGACAATCTACACGAGCACTGTGAGATGATAGACAATCCATCCCTAATACAACTCCATAAGATCCCAAAGGAATAACCAGAAGGTCAACTGAAGTAACTATGGTTCCTAATTTCAACTCATAATTGGGAATAAAGGCATCTACAGAAACACGGACACCTGTAGCCAACTCTACTTGCCACCTATCTGCCTGCTTAGAAGACATAAGTCCACATCGCTCCACAATGGATGAAGAAATAAAAAAATCAGAGGCTCCAGAATCAAAAAGCACAGAGATAGGGGTTCCATGCAACATACCTTTTGCCTCAATGACTATAACCTGATGATCAGCTTGGCGGTCATCTACCACTGCAAAAACTCTATGGGACCTCCCTGCATCTCTTACTGTAGGTTCAGATATTGCTGGCCTCTGACTACCTATGTTGTGGACATTTTGAGGGTACTATGCAGCTCTGTGACCAAACTGCCCACAAGAGAAGCAAGCTCCTCTATTACCTGTTGGTCCACTAGATTGCTAGAAACTTCCCTGGCTAGGGGCATAAGATGCACTCTGTGAGGCCTGCTCTGTAGGGCCCTGTTTGCCCCTTTGCCAGTTCCTACCCTTCTTAAACTGAGAATTACCACCTTGTTGGCCCTGGAACTATTTTGGTTTTGACTATTTCTATTGTTGTTGCCCACTCTTAGCGAGTGCTTGAGGAGTTCTAAATGGTGCAGCTGACTGGGATTGATTTCCCTAAGCTTTATTTCCACTGGTAGGTGCACTTCCTATCTGCACACCTGTCTGACCACCAAGTGCATGACTAAGGTTCAACTCAACTAATCTAGCAATCACCATGGCTATCTCCATTGAAGCTGGCTCGAATACCCTCACACCTCCACTGATACGGTCATTCGAACCTCTTAGGAAATGTTGGACAAGCATAGCCTCGTCATTATCAATTCTAGCGTATTGTTTGAGCTCATAGAACCTATGCTCATACTGGTCTACTATCATCCCATACTGACGCAAGGCATAAAACTCATCTGCTCAAGTATGCCTCCACTGGGGTGAGAGAAACGTGCCCTGAATCTCTCCAAAAATAGTTCCCATGTGATGGTGTTAATGCATACACCGATCTTCTCCTCCTCTAATCTCCACTAGATTGAAGAAAAAAATTTTAGACGCATAATAGCACATCTTGCCTTGGTATTACTATTGTATGGAAACATAGCGAAACACCAGTCCAAGCCGATAAGCCAGGTCTCTGCCTCAAGACCAGTACCCATACCATCAAAGTAAGGAGGATTGGACCTCATCAAGTCCTTTATGTGACCCAAGGAAGGTGGATCTCGGACAGCTGGAATCTCCCCTCACCTTGGTGATCTCTCTCTCTCTCTCTTTCCTTTGGAACCTGTTGAAGTGGCTCCTCAACCTGAGCATGAATAGGTTGCTCAAACTCAAGCCTTTGGCCTAACCTAGCCAGAACCTCCTGAAACATCTGTCTCAGCTCTTCCCTTTTGAAAACATGTTCTCCTACATGCTGAGAGTTCTGATGAATAGATTGTTCCTACTCCTGATGAACTAACTGTTCCAGCTCAACACTCACATGAGTGGGTGGTGGTGAAGGACTATGATGGTCAGAACCATAGCCCCATCCTCCACCTCTACCTCCTTTGCGACCACCCGTACAGCCACCTCCTCTAGCTTTCTTAGCCATGACCTGGTACCATAAAAGAGAAAATGGTTTAGATCCTTAGCAAGGATAAGACATGAGAGATACAAACATTATGACCTAAGAAAAATGGTCAACTGAAAGGTACACTACAAACCTAGAGTATCCCGTGTTGAAACTTGGGCTCTGATACCAAATGTAATGCCCCGCCAAGAACCCTAAAGGAAAACAACACAACTAGGCAACTAAAGGGTGAAATAATTTCTTTTTGTTAAAGACTAAGTGCACTAACTAAAACCATTGTACGTTGAATAACACAGCGGAAGTCTATCATACGTTTTCCTAAGGGTAACCAATGAAGATTAATTTTGTAGATTATCTTAACACCACAGTTAATCGATTTAATTAGATAAATTGAATGCTTAAGTTAAAAAATACACATAAATCCAAAATTCACAATAAAGAAATAAAAGTATTCCAATGCATCCAATTTCCATAAACCATTTAAACATAAGATCAAAACAATCACATTCATTTCACTGACATAATAATATTACAATATCCATAAATACATGGCTTCCAATAATACCATTGGTTACAATGATACAATATCAAGGTTACATAAAAGTTTGATACAATGACCACAAGGTCTCAACTGAACAATGATCGCGAACAAGAGCTGGTACATAAACCATGAGCCAAGAAACACCAACGAAGCCTTTCCTCGCCTAAAGATACAATCTAGATCATCCGATGGGAAGTGGCACTACCACTCGACCATGTGATTCCAAAATGGAACCACCCCACCGTGCTAGGAGATAGTAGAAAACCCTCAAGCAAGCAAAGTAAGACAAGTACAAAAGAACCACAAGACTCTACATGCATCCATGTAACACAACTCACAAAACAATAGTGACTCTAAGAAGAGAGTGTCATCACATAGCTTGATGGTTACCATGGTACAGCCTCCATAGGTCCCCGCCCTCATACTTGGGTTTCTCTTGGTAACCTCTCCCGAGCCTCCGGTTCCAATTAAGTCTCATGCGGACCCTACCAGTCCTTTCGTGAAGACAAGGTGGTAAGTTTTCCATTCTAGGCCTTCTCGTAACATTATGAGCCCTGTACAAGCACTCACCTATGTATGAGTACATTTATCTTAATTAATATTTAATCTACCCACCCCCTAATCAATTATTAGGTTATCACTTTTTAACTAACTTTCGATGGGTTATCCTGTCATCCACTTCAGGCACGACCCCTACTTGAAAGCCACTCTCTCTCCTAGGAGACTAATAGGAAATGTTTCTCTCTACGAGAACTCTATGGTGAAATAGGCAACCATAAACAATCTTGACAAGCACAGGTGAAGGATACACAAATACCAACCCAAGATTGACCATTTGGACAAAAACACATAATGGCTCATATCAAATAGGTTATACAACAACACCTGGTCTAGGAGAAATAATAACATAGGACACAATAACAATTTAACTAAAATTGCAATGGAATAAAGCTTGACTGAGAACACAATATACGCAAGATCCTATTACAAGCAATCTTTCCTTAAAAACAACTAAAAGCATAAATAACATGCAATTTACGAATTTCCAGATAACAAGAATTTAGAACTATTTAATACCAAAAAGATCCACCTTGTCATTTGTCCAAAAAGATTTAAAATACAAATAATTCTCCTAATGTATTTTCAACATATTCATATAAATTAACATTCCAAACTGTAATTAAATAATATTTAAAATATTATAATAACTACCAGAAGAACACATATCTTAATATATAAATATATATATAAACACATATATGAATATACATATATTTATTTATATACATATATAATTTAACACATAATAAATTTAATTTATCTAACCCTTGGGTACGAAACCCGAAACAGTGCACAGGGTTTAGAAATTATTTTTAAAAAAAAATAAAAAATTAAAATACTTTAAAAAAAAATTGAAAAGGCCCTGATCACGACAACCTAAGCTACCGACGGTAGCTAGTACTACCGTCCAGTAGCACAGCTACCGTCCGGTAGCAATACTACCGTCGGTAGCTAGTACTACCATCTGATAGCACTGCTACCGTCTAATAGCACTACTACCGTAGGCAGCTGCTACCATCGGTAGCACTACTACCGTCGGTAGTACTGTGTACTACCGCCGGTAGCAGATGCTACCATGGGTAGTTCTTTTTTATTTTATTATTTTTTCTTTTATTTATATTTTTCTTTAATATATTTTTTTTAACAAAAAAAAAATACTTTTTCAATAATTTAATTTTAATAGAATTTTAACAATAATAATAAAAAACAATATTTTTCCAATAATTCCATTTTCAAAAAATTTAATCCTTCTTCATATATATATATTTTAAAATTTATTTAACCGAAATAAATTTAATGTGTAATTAAATTTATTTTCTTAAGGTAATTAAAACCATTCCTCAGGTAAAATACCGTTTCTCACAAGTCTTGCAAATTTCGATGCATCCTAAAATCTGACAAATTTTCTATAATAATTTCTCTTAACTTTCTCAAAAATTACATACTTCCCATAAATTTGAAATACACATCAGACATGGATTTCAAAACAAAACTCGAATTCACCAGAAGAGGGTTTTGGATTTGACAATTTTTTTACACACACATCAAGCAGAGAAAAATAGAAATATTTTTAATAAAACACACAACTAAGAAATCATCCAACCTGGTATAGCTTTCCTGGAAGAATTTTGTAGAAGGGCCCTAATCCTTTCAATAAACTTCCAATAAGTTTCTTCACCTAAAATTCTTGACCTGTTCTTGTGTGTAACTAAAATAAAAACCTAACCCCTATTTAAACTAAAATTCCAGGTTCAATAGCTTTTTCACAAAAAACCTAAATTTAGAATAATAGTAAAGTTTATTTTATTTTCTAAATTTATCACATGCAATAATTAAAAAACATTATTCTTTCTTTTCTTTTCTCATGCACATTAATTAATTTTCTAAATAAAGAATTAAAACAATATTTTAATTCTAATTAATCCTTTTATTCATTTATTTATTCATATATTTATTTAATCATTTATTTATTTAAAATTCAAGGAAACAATAAATATAATTAATCTAATTTATTTAAATAAAAATATATTTCAAATACCCTGTAGCTTGCAACTTAATTTTATAATTTCTTTAATTAACTAAATTTATAATCTCAATGCATAAACAAAACAATAATGAGATACTTTCATAAACTTAATTAATTAATTTCTTAAATCCACTAAAACACTCAAATTAAACAAATCTCAAGCAATTACCCATAAATGATAAAATGACAAAATACGAAGACCAAACTAACTGACAAAACGACCAACTGACGACACTCATACGAGTGTAACTGAGTAAAATAGGGTCAACTACTATCTCCTCTAATTCCATCGAAAAATATAAGGCACGCTCAGACCTGTGAAGCCAAGTGGAGACGATACCCTATACCTACCTGGTACTTGTACCTGCAATATCCTACATCACCGAACCACACATGCATATATATACAATATAGAAAACATGGCATACACACTAATGAAGGAGAATCATGACATTCCCTGTCTCACCGAAATGAGTGAAGGAAAACCGTCCCCTTGCATCTAATACACTCTAAAACACACAACATATAATTTCAAATTCCATAGGTAAAGTAAAATGTTAGTACATAGCAATAATCCATAAAATTCCATAAATCACAAGTACTGAAATACTACAAATAAATTATACATCTCATCTCCAGATAAAGCATAATGTCATAAAAATCTGAATAACATATCATGGTAATGTATCCACTTAAAAAAACAACCAATAATAAAATATGAGTCTAATGAATTCAAACTAGTAGGGGTACTACACCTAACACATAGGGTCATCTGGTAATGGCTATTGGAAGTATAACCACAACTTTTAAAATGGAATATGTGGTTACTTCACTACTATCAGATGAAGCATGGAGGAGGTCTTCTAAGATGGTCAAGGATGCTCTAGCTATGTGGGGCAGATAAAAGGAAAAAGGCATGCTAAAAAACAAGAATTCTAAATCCAAGTTAGAGGGGAGATTAAAGTTTTTAGGAAAGAATTGCAAGGCAAGATGCTGGGATTGTGGGCAGATTGGCCATATCCAAAAGGATTGTGAGAAAGAGAACAAGAATGCTTCTTATACTGAGTCTTCTCAGAGCGATGATAATGCCCACAATGCTATCTTGGCAACATGAAATCTCAATAGAGGTGATTCTTGGTATTGAGTACTTTGGTCATTTCCTTGTAGAGCTTCATGATTGTGCAATGTTGTATTTGGGAGCTTAGCATGGATTGATCATGAAGGTGCTATGAAATAGCAAGAGACTTGTTGATCTATTGAAGAGATATTTTTTAGGTATTGTTCCTTTTTGAGGTGTTACTAGATGAGATAGTTGTGGTTCTACATGCATGCTTTTTGCATGGTGAGAGAATGTGAGATGATTTTTGTGCATGGGGATATTGATGGTGATTAGTTACTCAGGATTTCTGTGGTGGTGCTTGATAAATTCCTAGACTTTGGTGCTTGATGTGGACATGACTGGAAAATTAGATCTATGCTTGATCTAGCTCTTAAGTATGTTGTTTGCATGAATATTCTTTTTGAGATCTTCTTTTTGCATGTAGCTAATGTGATAGTGAGTATGTATGTAGCTAATTGGATCTATGAGATATACAGTTGTGTGGGCTAATCAGCTATTTAGTTGCAGTGGGATAACTTAGATGTTGATGTTCTATATGCATGAGGTTTGATTCAATTCTTATGCAAACTTGTTGGTTGGCCTTGTCTATGGTCACTTTTGCATTGGTGTGGTTTCTTTGAGATAAGAGGATGGATGATAAGTGAGTACCTAGATAGTCGGTTATGGTGTCTTGTAGCATGGTATATTTCATTGATTTAGAGATCTTGGTTTCACTTGGTGTGACTAGCAGTACACTTGTGTGTGTGGACATAGAATACTTTCAAATTTGGGAGATGGTGTGTCATGATGGTTGTAGAGATTGCCACCACAGATCAGTGGTAGCTTTAGCAATGACAACGTATTCACAATTGAATGGTGAATGATCTTATTTCCAGTGTGTATATATTTGGAGGACACCTTAGATCCTATTGTTGTAAAAAGGTCTTTCACATTTACAGGTACACATGTAGGAGATGGTGATCTTCATGATATGTTGACATCGTAAGAACTCAAGGATTCCCTAATTGAGGTGTTGGTTATGCTTGACAAGTGATGTTGGTTTAGAGTATGTTAGTGTTATGTCATGATACACTCTTCATACTAGTTTAGAGTCTGGCATGCTACATTTCTCTTAAGACCATGGTATGTTCACTAGGAGCATGTGATCTCCTAAAAGAGGATGGGAATATCACGATGCCATGATGGGTTCCTGATTCTACAAATTGATGCTTTGACAGTGGTCCATTGAGTTCTCTTTGTATTGGGTGTGTTGGTCATATGCCTAAGAAGTTCATGGGAACGTAGAGATGAATTTAGAGTAGCATGGATTGATCAATTGCTAGTACTCATCAATACATAAAGATTTAGGTGAGGCTACAGTTATCTTGAGATGAGAGATGTATGTTGAGATTGTTGGAATTGAATTTGTCATTGATGTCAACATTTTTGTGCAGGGATGAGAAGTTGAATCAAATGATGCATGCCCCAAATGAGGATGATGAGGTTTCAAAGGAAGATCAGATAGGTTGTATATTAAGTAGAAGAGATCACAAAGATCAGGTTGATGAAGCAGATGGTATATCGACAAGACCCTACTATGTTATATCAATCACATTATGGTATGATTTATAAGCATCGAGAGATCAGATCAAGATAGCTATACTGATCAAGTGTTGTGTTGTTGTAGTTGAAGCCATATCGGGCTAGCTATGTCGACCAGGAGACCAAGGAGGTGTATCATAATAGCTGACAAAGGCAGAGTAGTGATTTTTTACTATACTGATAGAGTAAACTACTCCAATATCAGTATATCAGAATAGCTACACCAAGGAGGAGATTGCGGATGTGCATCGGGTTAGCTGACAAGGGTGGCATAAATTTTTTTATGTTATATCAATAGTGCTAACTACTCTGACAATCACTATGTCGGAATAGCTATGCTGACAAGGAGATCAAGGATGCCTATCAAATAGCTATTGAAGATGAAATGGAAAATTTTCCCTATGTCGATAGACTAAGCTATGCCGATAGAGGAAAAAGAAGAGTTGAGCCCCTTGGTTAGATCATTGAAATAACATATGCGGATGTGTTGTAGGTCTTTGGATTTTTGTTAGAGTAACTATGCCAATACTGGTTCATGTTGGGTCATCGAGATATGAGTGTTTAGACAGAATAGATTCAAAATGTTAATCTGATAGTGTTAACTATTCCAATAGATATGCACTTCGGTATAATCTTTGCTGATGGGGTTTGTCATTATGGAGTTGTGATTTGAGAATAGTGACGTCGATGCGGTTTTGTTACTATGGTGTTATGAGTTCAGACTACCAATGTCAATATTGAGAAGGTAACAGTATGTCATCAGCATAACTTGTTATGTTAATTTAGCATGTTCTTCTTATATCGATAGTGTTAACTATTTTGATGAATGTTCATTTAGATTGAAGTCCTCAGTTCAGAATAGCTTATGCTAATAAGCTGTGTCAACATGGAGAATATGGTTTAGTATAGCTTTTGGAAATAAAGGCAATCAAAGAGGAAGTTCTCATCAGAGTAACCTATTCTGATAGGAAGAGGTTGATAGTATTATTCAAAATAGCTTACACTATCTATTCAACATGAGTTTTCCATGTAGATAGTTATAGTTAACCCAATGAGTGATTGTTTGGCTTGAATTTTTTCAGCACACGATAACCTATTTCTATAAGGTCAGCCAACATGGAGATTGTGCTTCGGGATAGCCTATGGTGATAGGAGAAATCAAGGCGAGTTTTTCCATCAGTATAACAAATACCGACAAAAGAGACCAAAAGTGTCACAAGGTCATCGAGATAGGTTATAAAGGTAGAATAAGTGGTAGAAGTCTGCCCTATAGTGTTTTTTATTTCAATGAAGGGAAAAGATGTTACATCAAGATAACTATGGAAATGAACATGAGGAAAGATAAGTCAAAAGGATAGAATAGATCGGCATAAGTGTTTACAATCAATCGGATATATGTGACATGTCTACATAACACAAAAGTTAGAGTCAGTATGGAAATCAGCTGATCTGGGTAACTCGACAGTCTAGGTGGATGTTTGATATGGTTTGATCGAGTGACCTAGATGCAGATTGAGGAGATTAGGATGTTGAATCAGGCCACATTTGCATGCTAACAAAGGAAAAGATCTACTTAGTCTTTGACCAAACTTGACTAAATGACCTGGATGTTGAGTATGATGACATGTGTTATTCAAGTGGTCAAATATGAAATATTAAGTACTGAAGATGATGTTGGTGATTCTATCTGGACAAGAAGATGGCATACACATTAATGGACAACCTATTATAGGTGATTGTAGGGCTCAAGATAATCGATTGAAGCAGAACCAAATTTGTGGGACAGATTGAGTTTACCAAATACAGTAAACCAGGAACAATGAATAAAGGAGACATGTTCAGTGCATGTAATCCAATTTGATATAGTGCAGATCTTCAGCAACTTAGTAGAAAGTCATTTAGTGTAGATTGGTCAATTCGGGAGATCAAATCAAATCTTCTATGGACCACTCAGAGAGACAAAATGAATTAAGTTTAAATTTCAGATTTGGAGGGAAAAGTCTGACATAAACAAAACTGATTGATCCCTGCGAAAGGCATTGAGATTTGATATTGCTAGGTGAAGTAGGTAGAGATGTGAGGACAAGTGGTAGGACAGACAGAGAGTGGTCTAATATTTTGTCTATGTTGCATGATGATGTGGCACGGGGAACCGCCACAATGACAGTTGAAGTAGTTGATGAATGACGCTTTGAAGAATAGAGGTGAGTAACAAAGAAGAAAAAAGGGGGCTCTTGAACAAGAGATGAAGAAGTTGTGTTGAATGATTGTAGTGATGTTGATGAACATATTTTATTAGAAAGAGATGATGTACAAAGAGTGAAGAAGCCTGTGATCATAGAGAGTGAAAATGCAAAAGGTAGAATAGAGTAGAGAAATGAGATAGGGGTAGAAGTGTGTGTAGACCAGTGAGTTAGAGAGAGAGTGAAGCATAGATAAGAGAAAAGAATGGATCAACGATAAAAATAGAGGTGAGAGCAATGATCAAAGAATAGAGAGGGAGAAGACAAAGAGTAAAGAACAGAGAAGAAGAGATCAGATAAGAGACTAGATTACTAAGGTGTTGCAAAACCTCATTTGCAACAAGGTACCTAATTTGTAACTGAATATATCTTTATTGTAATCTCTGAGTGGGTTCTTAGAGCTAGGGGTTGGTGCTCCTTTTGGTTGGTTCCCATAAACATCAGTGGTTGGTGCTCCCTAGGCTGGTACCCTAAAGCTAGGCATTGATGCTTCTTGGGTTGGTGCCCTAAAACATATTGTAATCAATGATTTATTGTGAGGATGGATCAGAGCAGTAGACTCGAGCAACATTTCTCACTAATTTTTTTCCCCACCATGGATTTTCCTCATACATCTGGTGTTATGTGATGTGCCCCTCATGTGTATGTACTCATGTGTGTGTACTCATATGTTTAATATCTCTACTCATAGTCTTGGATTGAAGTTATTATTGCTTAGATCCTCTAGAAGGTAAAAGTTTTGATATATCACCACTGATTCATCCCCCTCTTAGTGGTCCATTGTCTTCCAACAATTGGTATCAGAGCCCTAGGTTCCCTAGTTGAAAAGCCTCCTCCAGCTTGGGTAGATTCTATTTTGTGAGCACAATGGTTAATTTTGAGTCAATCCGTGCACCAATGTTTGATGGTTCAAAATATTTTATTTGGTCATGTAGACTAGAAGTTTCTTTGTCTTCCTTAGGTTATGATGTTTGGATGTTAGTTGTAAATGGTTACTCTATTCCTAGTTGTCCTCCTATTGATCTTGAAGAAAAAAGAATAGATGACTACAATCCTGAAGCCATGAAGGATATCCTCGGTCGAATATCTGATAATGTGTCTTCAAAGTTCAAGAGATGAAAATCTGCAAAGAGCATATGGGATAGATTAAAGAAACTCTATGGAGATGAACCTTGCACCGCTGTGTCAGATAGTGAAAGCAAGCAGATGAGAAAATATTGTAAAAGTATAAATGTGAGAAGAAGATTTGACTGCTGCAGTTGTGAGGATGAAAAAGAACCTTTGCTACTCATGGCACAAGAAACTTCAAATATGGAGAAAAAATCTAGTTGTGATAGTGCTGCTCAATCTAGTAGGCTGGATCCTTTTGGAAGTGATGAAGAGGAAGAAGAAATTGAAGCTGAAGTTGATCTTGAAGGTGAGTTAATAAGTTGTCTTTAAGAGCTAAAAAATGTTAGAAGAGAATATAAATGCTACAAAAAATTAGTCCAAGAAAAATGTGATCAGTTGAGCAAATGTATTGAAGAGTCCAATAATAATATCAACATGTTGACAACTCAACTAGAAGAAGCCAAAGGGATGTGTGAAGGCATAAAATGAGATTTTGATGCCAAGAAGAGAAGGTGTCAAGAGTTAGAGCTAGAACTAGAGACAAAAGGAAAGGAGTGTAAGAACTTAAAAGATGAAATAGAAAAGCTCACAAAAGAGCTTGAGAGTTGCAATGATGAACTCAAACTACAGAAGAAGTATGATGGTGGCAACAAAGCACTGAATGAAATGTTGAGTAAACAAAAGCACTCCAAGGATACCAAAGGTTTTGGATATGATGTTGGTAAATGCTCTACCAACAAGGAATCAACAAAGAAGGAGATACACTTTGTCTCTTCGGGTGATAATGGTTGTGGACAAACTTTCTGACGTAGTCAAGGTAGGGAGATCCAATGAAGGACATCCCTGCCTTGTAGCCTATAACACAAAACACCATGCAAGATACTGGAAACCAATAACACAACACAAGATATAATCGGTAAATGGATAAAGAGAAATCCTAACCAGTAGAAGTAACATATGATATAACCAGTAAACAAATAAATCAATCATTTCAACAATTTAATGAATTACATATGCCTTCAGCAGATACACCTACTGGACCACAACCAAAAATTACAAAACAATCCTTACAACACAAATATAAGATCCACAGATCTTTTCCTTGACAAATAGGCTTCCTGTAACTGTTAGGATTCCCAAAGATAGTGAGAGTGGGGGGTGAATCAGTATCTAACCAGTAAATAGATTTTATGAGATTATTAAATAAATTGCATTCCAAAACAGTGCACTAGTAAGAAAGAATTAATGTAGTAAATATGAACAATAAACACAACATAGAAAGCACACCATAACACAAGATTTTTAATGAGGAAACCCGATGTAGGAAAAACCTCAGTGGGATTTGTGACCCACAATATTCACTCACTAGCCAATGAATGGATATTACTTACAATAGGGGCCTGCACATGCAGGAAGGCCAACTACCTAAAGCTCACTGCTTAATTACAAAAGGAAGTCTCACTGACTTACAAAATGGATTATGCAAATCCAATATAATGTACTGCTTTTAGTTCAGCATCTGCTATGCTAGGTTCAGTACTAGTTTAAGCTCATACAATAACCATAAACCTTACTCCAAAATCTGCCATAATATTCACATATTACTTCTGTAATAATCTTCCCATGTCCGCATCTTAAATGATCTACAAGATGTCATACTTATATATGAGTCTTATTACAATACACCTTGTCGGCTTGCAAAAAGATATTACAATTAAATACAATAGGCAATAATTAAAATCATGTTGGCTAAGGTGTTGGTAAACATTATTCCCGCTATCGGTGAACTATTTGTCGGTGCCGGTGCCTTCCGGTGCCATAGGATTGCAAGGTTGCTATCAATGACAATACCTTCAATCATCTACAATTCTCATTGGAGTGTGCAATGCCAACAATAATAGTTTGGACTAATCTACACTAGTCTGAACCTCATTCTATCTAGACTTCAGTCCCCTTGGACTAGAATCTCTATGAAAACTACATGTTTGCTCGATATCTTCTTGCTCCTACCTTTGTCCCCCAAAATGAATGTCTAAACTTTTCCTTTATACCATCTGCAAGAAATAACAACTCGATCAAGTCGGCCAAAGACCAACCGGTTCATGATGAAACATGTAAATAATAACATGTCACCCCAAATCACCAAGAACATCTTTAAAATGCATAGATCTTCATGTAGTCCTCTTGAAACATCGGGCAAGCCCCAAAACAACATTTCTCAATGATCTGCAAGTTATGGGAACCACCCGCAACCTGATTATCTTCGCTCCATACACTACAAGACCAATCAGTAAGAACATACCAATATTGGACTAATACCAGGATAGATATCTTACTGGGATCAAATCCAAATGATGGTTTGAACTACTCTGGTGCTCCTGCATTAGACTCTGAGGGTTAATTGAAAAGTGAGTCCCATCACTTGATTTAGTTTGGAGATTTGTTAGTAGGTACTTGTAACTACCTTAGGGGTTCGACGATCTGACTATAGGTTTGGGTTGCCTCTTCTCAGTGATCTACCACTCCACCCTACAACCTGCCTCACTTCGGTGATCTATTCAAGTCTCCACCCACTAATTTCCTTAAGCTCAAGCTCTAGGTTTGGTAGTCTTCTTGCAAGCCTTGTACTACTTCACGTTTGGTGATCTGAACAAGTCTACAAGATGGCTCAACTTCCTTTCCAACAAACCAGTTGATAATAGGTCTTCTTCCAACTGATACATAATCAGGTCTTCTTCGATCAACAGGTTCACAAACCTGCTATGATACAACTTGACACAGTGAAGGTAGGGAGACTCAATGAAGGAAATCCTTTTTTTCTAGCCTATAACACAAAACACCATGCAAGATACCATTAACCTGTAACACAACAGAAGATCTAACTAGCAAATGGATAAAGAGAAACTAACACATAATATAACTGATAACTAGATAAATCGATCATTACAAACATATAATGAATTACATACATGACTTCAGCAGTTACACCTGCTAGACCACAACCTAGTTTTACAAAACAATTCTTATAACACAAATCCAAGATTTGCAGATCTTCTTCTTGATAAATAGGCCTTCGGTAATAGTCAGCACTATTCTAGACCTCAATCTATCTAGACTTCAGTCCTCCGAGACCAGAATTTCTCTAGAAACTACATCTTTTCTCGATCTCTTCTTCCTCCTACCTCTGTCCCTCAAAATGAATATCTAAACTTTTCCTTTATACTATCCACAAGCAATAAAAACTCGATCAAGTCAGCCAAAGACCAACTAGTTCATGATGAAACATGTAAACAATAACATGTTGGCCCAAATCACCAAGACCATCTTCAAAATGCATAGAACTCCACATGGTCTTGCAGAAACATTGGCCAAGGATCAAAACAACATCGTTCAATAATCTGTAGGTTACGAGAACTGCCCACAACATGATTCATCTTCACGCCATACACTACAAGACCAACTGGTAAGAATATACCAGTACTAGACTAATATCGGGATTGATATCTCATCGAGATCAAATTCAAAAGCTGGTTTGAACTACTATGGTGCTCCTACATCACTTTCACAACTAGAAATGCTCCAAAGAAGAAAAATGATTTGACCACTACTACAAAAAGTATGAAAGCACAGGTTGCTGCTACAAGAAGTATTAATGTTGATTACAAAGGGAAAGGCAAGTTGAATGAAGAAGGCTTCATCAGAAATAAAAACTCAACAATTAGATGTAGAAGACAAGACAATGTTGTTGTGCATAATATTAAGAATAGGAGGAAATCATAACACATTACTGCTACAAATTAACATCCCAAGATCAACAATAAAGGAAGAAGGAATGATGCAAACATGTCTGCAAGATCTCCACACACATGGAAAAAAAAATTGTAAGTCATAAGTCATCCTTCTTTGGTTATCATTTTTCATGCAATGGTTATATTCATAGAGCAAGTGAATGTAGAAAAAGGTCTAGGAATGATCAAGGCATCTCTTCTAGAAATAGGAATACATAGTTTGTCATAGATGTCATGGATATGGACAAAAAAGATCAAGTTGTAGAAATTTGCATATATCTACTCCCATCTATGATAGGAAGAGTCTTTTTGCTACACCAAGAAATGTAAATGTTGCATGCCATAACTATAACAAATCTGGTCATATGAGTCATGCATGTAGAAGGAGAACATTTTAGTTATATGGCAGTCCTCCCACTTTCTCTTCCAACAAAATTTCAAGATATATCACTTAAGGTCAGTATGGAAGAGTTGGAAGAACTTATCAGAGACTAAGTTTTGCATGGAACAAAATCAGAAGTGCTCCAAGAAGGTGAAGAAGTTCTTTTGTTCCATCTGCACTTGTTCACAATAGCACTGTTTGGAGGAGGAGAATAGATCAGGTTAATAGATACTCGTCTACTTCTCCATTTAGAAAGAACACATTGTGTTACTCCTATCACAATTTTGGCCACACTACAAGGTACTATAAAGCAAGAGTTGTGCAACACAAGAAGACACTAGTACATTTGGGCCTAATTTCCAATGGCTAATTGTCAGATTTGCAACGACCAAATGTCAGACTTCTGACCAGCTTTATCATCGAAAACTCATCGTTGAGCTTCCCGACGATGCCATTTGTGTCAGTTGTCTGACGATGTTATGAAATCCTCCGATGACGGCTATATTTGCACCCCTAGCCACAAATTTTGGCGGATTTCCATCGGATTTCTGATGGATGCTATGATTGCTCCTCGACGACTGCCCGACATGGAAGTGACGTCGGATATATAACATCCTTGTCGGATGTTTCATTAGCTATCATTGGAATTTTGATGGTGAGAGATGATGTGGGTCAGATAGCTTTACCGTCAGTGAATGAAAGCATTGAATGAATTCTACTTTTAAAAATTGTATAAAACATTTATTATTTATTTGATTCAGTGTTATTTGCAAAAAATGATTATCAATGATGTTTCCTTTCTCCAAGAATTGTCTAGGATCTTTCCGTCAGATAATATGTAAGATCGAATGAATAAATATTTTCTTTACAAATGCTTATTTAATTTAATTATTATCTGAGCATGAATTAAAATTTATATCTGTATGGAAGAAGAACATACAAGCTGAACAGTCATGTGCAAGAAAATTTTGTAAAAGAAAGCAAGCAGGCATTATATCTTGAATGACATGGAAACAAGCTCGTCAGCTGCCTAGAAGAGAGCAATTGGAGAAAAGCAGAGGAAAGTGTTAAAGGGTGATAAATAGATAGAGAGTATGTAATACAAACAAATAATGTCTGGCCTCCATGGGATTAAAGAAAAAAATTGAAGCATAGACTCTAGATGATGTGGTGGTGTCCTTCATGAAGAACTCTACACTATAATTGAAAATTCATGAGGGAAACTACAAGATAGTGAAGAGAAATACAATCTTGAAAAGTGGGAAGAATGGATCTTGGTTTGGGTGGGGGAAAGTCAGGTGGCTCCTCTAGAGGTTGACGAGATAGAAATCATATTAAGATTTGAAAAATATTACATTCGTAGAACTTCGTGCGCGACTAATCAATTGCAGTGTTTGGGGAATGCATTCCAAATAGATACCATTGCATACCATTTATCTGTCTTGATTAAAGACTTTTATCCTGATGGTATTAAATTAAAGTTCTTTCTCTTCTATCTGGTATTGGTGGAGAAGAGGTTGCTTTGCATCGACTTGACCTGCCAATAGGTGGCAGGTCAGGTTGATAGGTGGCAGGTCAGGTCGATGAAAAGCAACCTCTTCTCCACCAATAATAGATAGAAGAGAAAGTACTTTAATTTAATGCCATCAAGATAAAAGGCTTTAATCAAGATTGATAAATGGTATGCAACTGTATCTATTTGGAATGCATTACCCAAACACTGCAATCGATCACTCGCACATGAAATTCCACGAGTGTGATCTTTTTCAAATCTTAATATGATTTCTATCTCGTCAACCTCTAGAGGAGCCACCTTACTTGGCCCCACCCAAACCAAGATCCATTCTTCCCACTTTTCAAGATTGTATTTCTCTTCACTATTTTGTAGTTTCCCTTGTGAATTTTCAATTATAGTGCGGAGTTCTTCATGAAGGACACCACCACATTGTCTAGGTCTATGCTTCAATTTTTTTCTTTGATCCCATCGATGCCAATAGTCCTTTGTCTGAGGAAGTGCTTCCTGAATAGTCATGGGGGGGAGAGGTAATTCTTGAAATCGCCCATCTTTTGGGAGATTGTGTACATAACCTCTTGGTCTTCTGAAAGCTAAAAATTACTTCGAGTCCGCCAACTCTGGTTCCACACTATAGAAATTTTTGAATATTGACTTCCAAATATCCTTTGGTGTGAAAGAATCATTCTCATAATAGAAAAAAGGTGCTCCTTGCATGAACACATTGATTTCCTCCAAGCATGGTCCAATAGGTTTCACTGGAATTCCAAAACTAGTTAGTCCCTCTGGACATAAATTAGAGACATCACATCACACACTCCAAACATTGTTTGTTTGTATTGCATACTCTCTATCTATTTATCACCCTTAAACATGTTCCTCTGCTTTTCTCCAATTGCTCTCTTCTAGGTAGCTGATGAGCTTGTTTCCATATCATTCAAGATAATGCCTACTTGCTTTCTTTTACAAAATTTACTTGCACATGACTCTTTATCTTGTATGTTCTACTTCCATATGGATATAAATTTTAATTCACGCTCAGATAATAATTAAATAAAATAAGCATTTGTAATGAAATGATTTAGTCATTCGATGTTACATATTATCTAATGGAAAGATCCTAGACAATTCTTGGAGAAAGGAAACATCATTGATAATCATTTTTTGCAAATAATACTGAATCAAATAAATTAAAAATGTTTCATGTAATTTTTAAAAGTAGATCTCATTCAATGCTTTCATGCAGCGACAACAAAGCCATCTGACCCACACAATTATCCATAATAGAACTAATCAATATAATAGGCTATTATAAAGAATATATACAAAAATATGAAAGAACATTAAATTACCATTACAAACCCATCATTTCAAATGAAAGGTGAATCCATCATCATTTGGATGGTATAGTGTTTGGAAGAAGGGTATATGAGAAACCCTACTTTTAAGGGTTTGTGAGAGGCTAAACAAGAGATTTTGCATCTAAGAAGGTTAAAACTTGTAAATAATTGCATTTCCTTAGTTTTGAATCATATAATTTCCAAAGCAACCTTTTGATAGTAGATTATGTGTACAATCCTAATCCAAAAAGCATTCATTTTGTCTACATCTAATAGTCATTGCTAAAATCAGTTTAAAGTGTATTCATTTAGGGACCTTTCATAAAATATTCTCAACTTACACATCATTAAAGGATCTTAAAATATTCATTGTTTATAATGATAAGAATTTGGTTGTTCCTAACACCTTCCTTTACTATTTTAAAAATATCATCAACCAAAATATTGTGTAGCAATAGTATGGAGTGCATTTCATCTATTTTATGCCTACATATTTCATCATACCACTTTCTTTTCAAAGGCAACTAATTGATTGACATGTTTGGGTAATGCATTCCAAATAGATATAGTTGCATACCATTTATTTGTCTTGATTAAAGACTTTTATCCTGATGGCATTAAATTAAAGTTCTTTCTCTATTTTCTAGTGATCTCTGGAGTAGAGGTTGCTTTGCATCAACCTGGGATACATTTAACTTGTGTTGTATCTACGAAAATATGTATCCTAGGATGATACAATGCAACCTCTCCTCCACCAATACCAGATAGATAAGAAAGTACTTTAATTTAAATCCATCAAGATAAAATGCTTTCAAGACATATATTAGGTATAAAAGGAAGCCTACCCTATCATTTGAAGGTGTCTACCTACAATTCAAGTGATCTTTTAATTATAAAATCAATTCAATTCCAAGTGAACAAGAAATCAAGCATTGAAGGAGAATTCAAGTTGGTTCGGGTGCATTTGGAAGACCAAAGGACTCAATGAAGCCATTACAGACTTTTGAAGGTCTTAGGAGTCAAGAGACAATCAATTATGATATCTTAAGGTCCATTATGGAGAATGTAAGAGTGGAGAAATTGCTTGCTAAGGAGCAGTAGTAGCAAATCCACCTTAAGGAGGGGCACATTTTATGATTGACAGTGTTTAGAAATTTCAAATGAAAGGTGAATCCATCATCATTTGGATGGTATAGTGTTTGGAAGAAGGGTATATGAGAAACCCTACTTTTAAGGGTTTGTGAGAGGCTAAATAAGGGATTTTACATCTAAGAAGGTCAAAACTTGTAAATAATTGCATTTCCTTAGTTTTGAATCATATACTTTCCAAAGAAACCTTTTCATAGTAGATTTTGTGTACCATCCTAATCCAAAAAGCATTCATTTTGTCTACATCTAATAATCATTGCTAAAATCAGTTTAAAGTGTATTCATTTAGGGACCTTTTATAAAATATTCTCAACTTACACATCATAAAAGGATCTTAAAATATGCATTGTTTATAATGATAAGAATTTGGTTGTTCCATACACCTTCCTTTACTATTTTAAAAATATCATCGACCAAAATATTGTGCAACAATAGTATGGAGTACATTTCATCTATTTTATGCCTAAATATTTCATCATACCACTTTCTTTTCAAAGGCGACTGATTGATTGCCATGTTTGGGTAATGCATTCCAAATAGATACAGTTGCATACCATTTATTTATCTTGATTAAAGACTTTTATCCTGATGGCATTAAATTAAAGTTCTTTCTCTATTTTCTGGTGATCTCTGGAGCAAAGGTTGCTTTGCATCGACCTGGGATACATTTAACTTGTGTTGTATATGCAGAAATATGTATCCTAGGATGATGCAATGTAACCTCTGCTCCACCAATACCAAATAGAAGAGAAAGTACTTTAATTTAAAGCCATCAGGATAAAATGCTTTCAAGACATATATTAGGTATAAAAGGAAGCCTACCCTATCATTTGAAGGGGTTTACCTACAATTCAAGTGATCTCTTAATTATAAAATCAATTCAATTCCAAGTGAACATGGAGTCAAGCATTCATCAAGAATTGAAGGAGAAATCACTATTGAACTTACCCCTATCTCATATAACCCTATGTTGGCTAGGCCCCACAATAATTAGAAGATCCTAATTACTATTGTCCTAAACCTTGCATTGACCATCACAATTTCACAGTGAGTTGAGTTAATTAGTTCACCAACGAGATTGGGAAAGAGTTTGGTATTGAGTTAGGTGTTGGTGGAAGGTTTAAGGAGGTACACTATCATCATAATTAATGTTAGAGAGTGTCGTGTGAAGAAGAATGGCCATGAAAGGAGTGACTGTCCTAAGTGCTTGAGACTATCACAAAACATGAGTGTTGCAGCAGTGAATCTTCCTTTGACCTTTGTGTGTTTGGGAGGTTAAAGACCCATGGTGGTATATGTTGAGTGGTTGGGAGGGTAAAGAACCACATATCAACTATCTACTTTGACATCCTAGGATGGTGTCCACCTACTCTATAACCTTGTGGGCACTCTCTATTTGATACTAACATATACATAACATGTGCCTCTCATATAACCCTATGTTGGCTAGGACCTACCATAATTAGAAGATCCTAATTACTAAAAGCACTAGATTCTCCCCTAAAAGGTTGTTGAGTCATAGAAGACCTAGCTTGATATCCCTATAGTCTCTCATACCTAAAATATCCTTATGTCGATGATGGTCAAATGTGACTACCCTATGACCCCTACTATGCTCTAGACCTTTGTCCCTAATATTGATACTATTGGGTTTTTCTTTGTAAATCATATAGCAAGTCTAAATTATTGTTTGAAGGATGGGGAGGACTATGGACACTTTAGTCCCTTCATCAATGTTACAAACTTCTCTCATGCCTCTTGTATCCTCCCATGTACCTCCTTTTCCATAAGAGACTTTTCCATAGCAACCCTAAAGTCATTTGGATTGGCCATGTGTAGGAAAACTGAAATTTTGGGCTTTCCACCCCTAATGAAATAATTGACAAGTAACTTATCTTGAATGTAATCTACAAACTACAAGAACTCCAAAAACTAACTCTCATGTTGAGCCACTGCAAAACCTTATTATGTAAATTGTGAAACTCATCTATGCATCTTTGTCAAAAATATTTTGAAATAGAACACACTTTGAAGCACTCCAAAATGGTATCTGGAGAGGGTTTCCAATGTGAGTTGGTGCATTTTATCCTCCCAATACCACAAGGTGGAATCAAGTCCTCTCAAAAATTGCATTGAAAATTATGCCTTTAGGTCACTCACATATAGATGCAACCTAAAGCATAAGTCCAAGCTAAGTAACCAAGACTTATCCTCAACCCCATTTGTGGATCTTAAAAATGTAGAGGATTGGAGATGAAGCAACTCTTGAATATGATCCTTTGGCTCATGATATGTGCTTGCTATAGTCTATACCTCTTGTATTTATGCATGATGAGGCTAGGTAATGTGTATTGATCAATATTCTATCTCCTCTATGTGTAGTTCCCAAATTCAATGCGAACTCCTAATAAGCTCCCAAGATGCAAGTATATGCTGCTCTACTACAAGTGGATCCTCATGGCTTGTAAGATTTGAGGTCCATACTCAGGCTACTCATCTTGGTGAAAACTCTTAAAGTGATATGACCCTTCCTTCCATTTCCTACACCCTATTTTCTAATCCACACCTCATAACCTACATCTTAACCTCCTCCACTTTCCTACATCCTATCCTAAACCTTAACCTCATACATAATTACTTTTACTTCACCTACCTAACCCCATTCCATCCTTCACATCCTTTTATCTCCCCCCATCCACTTTCCTACCTTCCAAACCCCTACAATATCCTAACTTACTCTTTCACCATTACATCCTTCATCACTTACCTCCCTATCTTATCATAACCCACACCTCATAACCTTATACCTCTCAGCTTCCATTTTATACCACCTTCCTAATGGTGTTGGCATATGCACACTCCAATGAGACATTGTATGTGATTGAAGGTTTTGTCATTGATGGCAACCTTGCAATCTTATGGCACCGACAAAGGCATTATATCATCATCAGTAGATCACACTCTACACTGGCACTTACAACACCGGCACTCAGGACACTGGAACAAGCATAGAAGAAAGGAAGTATACTGGCACAGAGGCCGACAAGATTTTGTTATATTATATTTTGTTTATTATTGTAAAAATGTGTAAGCCGACTTGGCAAATTTTAAAATGACTCTTATATATAAAAGAAATCATTGTAGACATTTATAATGATGTGTAGAAGGATTATAAGAAAATATTAGGCAGACCTATTGTGCGAAATAAAGGTCAAGGGGTATATGTAAAGAACAGAGAAGGAACTGGTACTAAATCTGGCATTGAAGATGCTATTGTAATGCAGTACAAGATATTGGATTTGTATAATCCTTATTGTAAGTCAGTGAGACTTCCCATTGAGCAGTGAGCTCTAGGCAGTTGGCCTTCCTGCATGTGCAGGCCCCTATTGTAAGTAATATTCTCTTATTGGCCAGTGAGTGAATATTGTGGGTCACAAATCCCACCAAGGTTTTTCCCACACCAGGTTTCCTCATTAAAATCTTGTGTTATGGTGTGCTTTTCATGTAGATGTTCTTGATTATGTTTATTGCATTATTTCTTGCATACTGGTACACTGTTATATTATGTTCTGGATGTTTTAAGTTATAAAATTCTATATACTGGTTAGATACTGATCCACACCCCCCTCTCAGTATCTGTGGGATCCCTAACAATTGGTATCAGAGCCTGGTCCTCTATTTTTAAAATCCTAATAGCTTAAGGAAGATCTTGACACCGGTAAAGATGGAAAATCTAATGAAGCAACTAGAAGGAGATCTTACAGACTATGATGCAAAAAAATTGAAAAATATCAAACTAGAAGATGATTTAAGAGCAGCTCAAGACATCATTCAGGCACTTCAAGAAAATTTTACTGCTGCAATAAATAAGAGAAGAGAAGTTTGTGAAAAATTGCAAAATGAGAATGATGAAAAGGAATCACTTAATGATATGATAAGCAAGTTGAAACAAGAGATCATCACAACAAAGAAGGAAATGCAGGATATGACTATGAGATTTTGCAAAGAGATTGAGGATAGGAAGAAGAATGAAGAAGAATTGACCAGAAGACTAAGTGATGTAGCAAATGAGAACACAAGACTTAGCTATGAAAATGACATGTTGAAGACGGATCTGATGCATACTTAGAATGACTCAAATGAACTGATGAGACAAAAAGAAGTTTTAGAAAGAGAACTAGAAACTGCAAATCAACATAAAGAAAAATTCAAGAAAAGCTCAGAAGAACTTGGCACCTTGCTGAAGAATCAAAAACCTAAAGGTGACACTTCTGGAATTGGCTTTGAAGTTGGTGAAAGCTCCGGTACTGCAAATACTCAGGATCACAACAAACCAATAAGACAACCTAATGCTTATAAATTCAATGGTAAATGCTTTAACTGTAATAAGTATGGTCATAAAGAAAATGAATGTAGATCTAGAAATTATCAGAATATCAACACACCCACCGGTCAATGTTCTAAATGCAATAAAGTAGGTCACAACTCTGAAAACTACAGAATGAATGTGAGATGTTATGTTTGTGGAAGATTTGTACATTTATCTAATCAATGCAGAACACAAACCGGCATAGGTTATGGGAAAGCTATTTAGAAAAATAATGTAACTTGTTATGCATGTAACAAGACTGGGCATATTGCTAAATTCTCTAGAAGTAAAGGAACACCAATAGACAACAAAATTTCTAGCTTGAAAGGTAAAGAAAAGGTTGAAGAGGTTAAGAAAGAATTCTCAAAACAATGGATTAGAAAAGCTGATCTAAATATTGCGAATACTCCTTCACCGGTAGAACCAACCAATGCTTCACCGGTAGAATAGAGTGATGCTTCACCAGAAGGATAGAGCAGTGATCCACTAGTAGGAAGTTCTTCATCTAATTGAAGAAAATTTCCTTGAGGGTTTAGCAATCTATTGATACATGTGCTATTATTCCCTCAGTTAGAGATATGAAGTTGGAAATTACTTATTACCAACAAACAATGTTAAGTGAATACTTAATCGACATGCAATTAATGTGGTAGATAGTGAATAGACACTATATAATCAAGGTTTTGGCTCCATTTCATTTCACCAAGATTTCAAATTTACGAAGAGTTTGAAGACTCCGAGCTAAGGCATTTCGAGCAAGAAGCAAGAACACTCCAAACAATCATCCATCCTAAGGTAGTAAAAGGTATTTAATCATGACATCCTCCTCTACAATTGAATATATAGAAAACCCTACTGTTGTTGAAGTGATAAAAATACCTAGGCCCATATTTCAGTTAGTTCCTGAGATAGCAAAGAAAGATGATACCTTAGGTGCTTTTTCTCAAATTCCTAAGGGAGTTGTTTATGCTGAAGACCCTAGAATGTACATCCACTGCAAAATTTAAGAGTTAGAAGATGAAGAAATTAAAAACATGTTTAAAACTATAATATGTGATAATACTGGAAATGTAAAAGATGAACACAAGATCATTGAGACCCTAGGATTTACAGAGATCCTTAGCATTCCTGAATTCCCCAAGGATGTGATTAGGATAGTCTTAAGTAGGATACATGGTGAATTTTTCTGGTTGGATGCAGTCCACAAGATCACCAAGGAAGCTGTGAAAGCTATCATAGGGTTACCGACCACCAATAAAAGACCAAATAAAACCAAGAAAGTTTCCAATGACCTAGTTATAAACCTAACTGGTGCAACATTCAACAAGAGGTCCCTAAGAGTTAATGATGTAACAGATATCAATGTGAGATTCATCAGCATGATATTAGGATATAAAGCTAATCACGCAAATAGACTTAATTTAGTTTCAAGCTTATGCATTAAGAGTGCTTATGACATGGTCACAAACAATGCAAAAATTGATATATGTGAGTGGTTAAAAGATGAATTAATTAACAACCTTGGAAACATCAAGAAGGACAAGAATGAAACTTTCAGGTTTGGAAACTTGTTAGTATGTCTAATGCTACACATAACAAAATAGGTTCCCAGTATAGGTTACAAAGAACTTGGATATGATATACTGGTAGGCAAACAATTAACAAAACTATTCAATAACATGGGTGAGAACAAGGAAAACAATATTCATGACTTTTTTCAAGCATTAAAGACCAAAATGAAGAAAAGAATACGGTTATCACAGAAGATTGTAGACAAATTCAAAGATGAAATATGCTTTTTCATCAAGAAAGATGAAATCTAGATGGAAGAAGTCATCCCAAGGATAGTTTGGGTAACCGAGATGGGCTATGAAATAGATGATCACATAGTTGAAACATATTCTAAAGCACTTCTGGAAGCCCCCAGAGAACCTAAGGAAGAAGTATTTGGTAGTGCAGAAAACATTGAAAGATAAATTCAATCTAAGAAAAGGGTGAAAAAGGTAGAGGCGGTTGTAAGGAAAGGTTCCAAACAAGCAAAAGCCATCAAAGAAGATGTACTGAAGAAAACTGGTATAACAGAGGATGAGTTAGCAGCTCCACAACCTGAAACTCACCTATCACCGGTAGGTACTTCTTTAGGAAGTGACATGCCTGCAACTTTCAAAAGAGTTGTAAGAAAAAGAGATCCCTCACCGGAAACCACACCCTCACCTAGGAGGACAAGGTAAAAGCAACAAGCAGTGAGATCTCCAGTAAGAAAGGCCACACCAAAGAAGAAACTGACACCCAAGAAGAAGAAAAGGACAAACAAAGACCTGGCCCCTCTTGATATACTACTGAATGAAATCACAGAGGAAGGTAAATTGAAGAACATAGAGAAAATATATGACACTTTAATAGCTGATGAAAAAGAGCAAGTTGAAAATAGTGTTATATTACATATGGATATGTACAAGAAATTTTTTATGGAAGTAGTCAATGAAATTCCTGATGAACTATTCAAAATAATAGAAGAAAGAAGACAAGCAGTGATAGAACTGGATAAGAAAATAAAGATTGAAAAGCTACTTGCTGTATATCCGGTAAACTCTCCACAAGAAATTGATGACCTAATTGCTCAAGCCAACCAGACAGTATTTTCTACTACACATCGGCACATTGCTTTAATGGTAGGAAGAGTTAATGAGGTAACATAGGAAACAAAAAATGGATGGGATATATTCCTAGTTGAAAAGGAAAAACAAGAAGTATACAGGAACCCCAAACCCATAAAAGTTTATCAAAAAGATAGAGACAAGGGGAAAGGAAAAGTTGGTGGACCACAAGTATCAAGGTTAGAAACAACTTACCCCCACCTCCTTTAAATACTCCACCGGTAAAATCAACAACTATTGAAGATCAACCGACAGCTGAGAGTATGGATGTAGAGGATAATAATCCTAATCCTGAAGTCCTATATACTATGGATGTTGATACTCAGAAGATCAACATAGTGGTAGACAAAGATACAACAGATAAGATAGATATGGCTAGTGAGCCTCCGGTAGCTGAGGAAACTGATAACTCATAGGAGAAACTGGCAGAAGATAAAGAACAAAAGGTAGAGACTCAGACACAAACTGAGGCAATGCAACAAATAGAGGAACAAATAGAGAAAAAGGCTCCAGAACTGGAACAAGTACATAAGGAAATAGTACCACCGACAACTAGTGAAAAACCATTGCTTAAAGAAATGCAGATACAAACAGACCTACCAGAGGTCAATACAAGCTTGGTTACTTCCACTGGTACTCAAATTGTTGATTCATCCTCAAGCTTCAAATCAACCAATGTGATTGAGGTACTACTTGATTCTATCAAGAAAATAACTGACTGCAGCTCACAAGCTTACAAAGCAATTGATGATACCATACCAATTTTGAAGGTACTTGCTCCCAACTATAATATAGACAACAAAGATTCTTTAGGACAACTGGATACACTGTGTAAATATATCTCAGAAAACATTGAGAAAATAAAAGAAGAATCAGTGAAGGATAAAGTAGAAGTTGAAAAACAGAAATTCTTTGATGAGCAAATAAAGAAGTGTAATAGAGATTTTGACACACTTCTACCGGATTTATGTAATTTGCTGAAAGAGTACAAAAATTTGTACAAAGATACCTGTAAAACAAACCTTTTGACTGTAGATATAGACAAGAAAATGAGCAAGGTACAGGATGAGATAAATAAACTTGTTGATAATTTTGTCAACTCGCTTGATACACTATCAGTTTTTGAGAAGAAGATAACAAATTTTGAGGAAGAACTACTTAAATTGGAAAGAGAGAAAGAAAGGATAATAAATAAGGAAAAACATTTGAGATCTAAACTAAGTCCAAGATTGGACTATCTAGCATCTCTACAGAAGGAAATTTCTAAGGCACTAATACAGGGAAGCAAAACACCGGCAGAGCATTTGCAGCATCTCATTGGTACAGTGAAGAGAATAGAGACAGTAATAAAGGATAGAAAAAAGTTTATGGACAGTATAAACTTGATTTTGGGAGATCTTTTTGAAACTATAACTACCCAGCTACAAGGTTGAAACTACAAACTCTACTGACATCTTGACAACCTTTGTCATTGATGCCAAAGGGGGAGTAGTGGGATGAGAAAATTCAAATCACAGGACAGGAATCATATGCTCAGGGGGAGCACACAAATTTTTGGTAACATTTTTGGACTTCACATTTTTGGACTTCATATTTTTGAAATTTCTCATGAGTGTTGCCATCAATGCCAAAGGGGGAGATTGTTGGCATATGCACACTCCAATGAGACATTGTATGTGATTGAAGGTTTTGTCATTGATGGCAACCTTGCAATCTTATGGCACCAGCATCAGCAAATCATACTCTACACCGGCACTCAAGACACCGAAACCGGTATAGAAGAAAGGAAGTATACCGACACAGAGGCTGACAAGATTTTGTTATATTATATTTTGTTTATTATTGTAAAAATGTGTAATCTTACTTGGCAAATTGTAAAATGACTCTTATCTATAAAAGAGATCATTGTAGACATTTCTAATGATGTGTAGAAGGATTATAAGAAAATATTAGGCAGACCTATTATGCGAAATATAGGTCAAGGGGTATATGTAAAGAATAGAGCAGAAACCGGTACTGAATCTAGAATTGAAGATGCTATTGTAATGCAGTACAAGCTATTGGATTTGTATAATCCTTATTGTAAGTCAGTGAGACTTCCGATTGAGCAGTGAGCTGTAGGTAGTTGGCCTTCCTGCATGTGCAGGCCCCTATTGTAAGTAATATTCTCTTATTGGCCAGTGAGTGAATATTGTGGGTCACAAATCCCACTGAGGTTTTTCCCACACCAGGTTTCCTCATTAAAATCTTTTGTTATGGTGTGCTTTTCATGTAGATGTTCTTGATTTTGTTTATTGCATTATTTCTTGCATACCAGTACACTGTCATATTATGTTCTAGATGTTTTAAGTTAAGAAATTCTATATACCGATTAGATACTAATTCACCCCTCCCCTCTCAGTATCTATGGGATCCCTAACAAATGGTACACTTATTTTCCCTTCCAAAACACCGACAAAAAATAGCACTCGATCACTACACATTGCTCTCAGGGTTTTCCAACAGGGATTTTCTATCACAATCATATATACTAGCAACCATAATTAGGGTATATTTTACATAATGGCACTTGATCACGTAGGATTAGGTCATCCCTCTCCTTAATTAGGATATATTTTAAATATGGAAAGTAGTGTTAATATGATTTAGGCTAACTATATTGTTCATTATTTAAAATGCAGTGTTTAATTAATACATGATTGTAGGATTGTTCAATGGTTTAGGTCTTGTAAGAAATTACTTTTAAATAGATCATATCATATTACAAAAATCTCTCACCATCTCTGCTATTGGAAATTAATCTGATAAATCTATAATAAAATTTGAATCTAAATATTTGAATATGTATAACAATGAATTTTCTGATTATACCCTACCTTTTTTGTTCAATTGGATCTTGTAATGCCCAATTTAGAGTGAAACAATGATAACTAAAATGGAAGCCTTGACAAACACATTCCTACAGTGATTAAACTGGCATAGGGAACCTATGTCTGCCTCCCTCCTTCATGTTCATTGGGGTATGGCCCAACAATAACTTCTCAAATCGGCATGGGAGGAACCACTTCATTCCACGACTGGAGCATTTGTGGCATAAAGGTCCTATTGGGAACCAACCATTTGACTCGATTCGGTTTATTCTGTCATAGTATCGAAGCATCTGTCCAGAAGAGAGATGTGGGAAAGGAATGCAATGCATTATGACAAGAAGCTATCTCCTTCAGACATCCAAGCGGTGACTTCAATTAGGAGGTCGAGCCCTGACATCGTGTGAATAAGATTTATTCTTTCTCCCCGGTCGATCAAGTGCATAAATGATCTGATCCGATCTCTTTGTTGCGCAGTCATCCAATCAACGCATAAATGGCATATCCCTTTTCATACGAGAAAGAATGCCTCACCTGATTTCTTTGTTCAGTTGAATGAATCGACATATCGATCGAATGCATCTCGATCGGGTCATAGTAGTATAGCTAGGATAGTTGGTATTTTGTAATGGCAAAGGTAGGATTTATGAAATGACTTGGTCTTTTCTTTTTTTTTTAAAGTAATGCCTGTGGTCATCAAAATTTTGACAAACACGGGCACTTTTTCTAAAAAAAAAACAAATGTCATTGCCAATTCCTTCTCCGTCGAAACCAAATATTGCATTATCATTGGAATTCCGACGAATTCGGGCATTTTTTCAAAAAAAATCAAATTTGATCACAATATACCTTCTCCATCAGAAACCTTTGTTGGAATTTTAGGCCAAATGTATTAGTGAGAAAATTAATGTTTCTCTAGAAGTTGTAATAAAGAAGATGAATGAGATCAAGCAAATCTAGAGGAAAAAGTCCAACCAAGAAGGTGAGAAAGGCAAGAATGTGTTCATGGCCCAGCATGATGCATTCAATACACAAGTGACATCATCTAAGGCTTAAGGACATATAGGACCTTAGGGGGAGATACACTTTGATCATATCCTTTGCCCCCAAAATTTTGGGAAAGAACTAGTGCAAGGATAGGATGCTGCAAGTATAAGGAAGACCATGATTAAGAAGAAAACATGGAGGAAGAAGATGAGATGGCAGAATTTATAGTTTATGCCTTGGTTATTGTATATAGGAATTTTGAAACCATCAAAGCAATATAAACATTAGCCTACCTCAATCACAAAAGCTAGATTGCAATGACAAATCCTAATAACATTCAATAGAGATACTGAAAACAAGACATTCAAATCAAATGCAAACCATTAAAAATGCGAATATCTCCTCCAGAATTCTCCATTGTCCTTCTTTCTCCTTCATATTAGTGTGTTTGTGGATCTCACCTACAAGTGCATAAGCATAATATGAAAGCAAGATTGACAAGACAACATAAGGATACTAGAAGTGTGATTGATTCGGATCCCTGATTGAAGAAATTCATCCAATTTATAGATAAATTGGAGAAAAGACAAGATTAGCATGAAGAGATTTGAAAGGAAATTCAAATCAAGAATAGCAAAATTATTACAAGTGTATGACAAATTGCTACGCAAGGTGTTATGACAATTTATGACAATTTATGACAAATTGCTATGCAAGACGTTATGACAAAAATTTGAAAATAGAAATAGAAATTAGAAATTTAGGAGAAATTAGAAAATTAGGTGAATTAATTAATACTTTTTCATTCATTAATAAATTCACAAAAAGAGAAGGAATTAATTAGCCAATTAAATAAAAATTTAATTGTGACAAGAAGACTTAGGATAAATAAATAAATTATTTAACCTAGAGGGAAAATGACAAACAAGATTAAATGAATAAATCATAAAACCCTAGAAGACGAATTAGAAATGCAAGGATGACAATTAGGTCTTGACAAAAGATAATTGATGTCGATTCAATCATGATTTTAATTGACAGAGGATCAATGCTGATAAACGATTGAGATTGGTTGACGAATTGACCAAGATTGATAATGAGACCAACGATTGAGATTGGTTGACGAATTGACCAAGATTGATAAAGAGACCAAATTGAAAGGCACCAATTGATGAGGAACAATAATTGATCCAAATTGACACAATTAAAAAGAACAACGATCGATGACAAATTGATCACAAAATTGACGAGATTGACAAGTTGATAAGGATCGATGATGAATCGATCGCAAGATGACAAGATTGACAAGAGGACAAAACCCTAATTCTATCATCGATTAGGATTGACGATGTCCAAAATGAAATCGAATTGACGATGTCAAAATATGCCAAATGAGCACACACATTGATGCGACAGGATAAGATCGACCAAAATCATGACTAAAGATTATTATCGACAAGACCAAATTCGAAAGCGAGAAAAATGAAGAATACAGAAGAAGGACTCGATGCTCACAAATGATAAAGACCAAGTGCGTGACATAGAAGAAATGTTAATGTGATGCAAAAACCCTAAAATAAGGCAATGCACAAATGTTAAAGTATGACTCCGCAAGTGTTGACCATTTTTAGATGTCTACATTTTGCCCCTCTTTGAGACAATGCAATTTTAAGCGTTGTTTCAAAGAACAATAATGAAAATGCCCCAGACAATAACAATGACATATGCATGCCCCCTCGAGGAATTGGCTAGAAAAACCCAGAAAAGAGGCCAAGTGATCGATAAGAATGACAGAAGATGATAGGTTCGAATGGATCAAACGAACTGGCAAGACTGACGGAAGAAATGTTAGTAAGAAGAAATTAGATAGAGGACAGTTAAAGATGAAGGAAAACTTGCTTTCACAAATGCACATAAGTAGGTGAGAACCTTTATTTATTATAGCAAAGCAGATGTAGAGCAACATGGCATTGAAGGCCAGAGCTGGAATGCAACCCCTTTTGCAAAAGATAGACACATCGCACACAAGGAATGAGTGAAGAATCCTAGGGTGCATACATCAAGGGTCGAGGTATGTGCGGCGTTCACAAAGCTAATGTACTTATCAGAGACACCCAATGATATAGTTGCCCCAGTTTGTGACAAACATTCCACAAACAGCAAACATAACAAAAAAAGGAAAGGGACCATGAACCATCCCGGTCACTCTAAATCACTCAGTGACATCATCGAGCAACATAGGAACATGATTGAAGCCAAAGATAAATCAGTAAAAAGATAAGATGCACAAATTCAACCAAGTCAAACAAACAGTCTGATCGTCATTGTCAAAAGTGGAAAATAGGAATGATAATGCTATCTGGTTTCAGGGAATGCGATACCCTGTCTAAGATAGGACATAGTCTGGTTTCGAGTATACCACACCCTATATAGGACCCATGATAATAGTGACAAGGACAAATGATATTGATGTTGATTGATGGACATGACAATTTTAATTAGGTTGAATGCTTGCTTGGTCGAATAGTTCATCTGTTATTGCGTGATTTCAGTAAAGCGCAGTGTTGTAACATGTTATCTATTTGTTGTCTACACAAATGTTTGATCGATTGTCATTGGATGTATGCTCAGCAATCTGTCAACGCACAGAGGGTACCATTTATTGACAAAATGCAAAATGTCAAAGGAATTGTTTTTGGATTTTGATTTTTTGAAAAAAAAAAATTTGTTCATTTTTTTTCAGGACTTTATTTGACTTTTAAGGATTTTTTCAGGACATTATGTGATTTTTTTTTGGATTTTTACATTTTAGCTGAAAATGAACACATGATTTTTTTTTTTGATGTTTTTGAATGTTTTCAGGATTTTTTTCAATTTTTATGATTTTGCCCCCAGTGTCTAGCAAGGCAAGGAATATAACAAGTGAATAAATAGGCTTACTGAAATGATGATGTATAGAGGGAAGACAAATGCCTTTTATTATGGGGACAATATGGATGCAATTTTCAAGGGCTATTGCATGATGGGACAAGAGACTGGATATGACAATGTAAAGCAGGAACATGGCATGAGGGACATGTTAAGAGGTGTTTGAAACCATGTTTAAATTTTGCGTCCTTATGTCAGATGAAGATCAAGGAATGAAAAGAGTGTATGGATAGTGATAAGATATGGATAGGATAAGAAAGACCAAGAATGGATAAGGGACATGGACTGAAGGTCGGGATAGGATACGGGATAGTGGCAGAAAGTTGCAATAAGACAGGGAATATAGATGAAAAGTTATAATAAGCAAATGGATAAATGACCAAAAGCTATGATAGACTGAAAGCTGCAAACAAGATGCATGATGCTCATGAAGATCCTCAGCCTTGTCAAGATCAAAGGTGGAAAGGGAAACTGGACATGAGGGATAATAGGATAATGGAGGAGTATGACATGGTATGATAGGATAATGAAGGGTAATGACAGGGGTTCGATAGGATAATGGAACAATGAAGGACAAAAGGATATGATAGGATAAAGCTTGTCCCTAAGTACGGTATGCAAGAAATTCATAGATTACGCATGACGCCTGTTTGCTAGGTTTCATCATGGTACTTGCCCAAGGCGCCTATTTGCTAGGTTTTCACCAGTGGATGAATTATTTTTGCTTTACTTTTTTTTTTTTCTTTTTCTTGTTTCTCACTTTTTTTTTGTTTTTTGTATTTTGACTTTTTCAATAGAAGATGGACACATGATAGGGGGTAGAAGAAGGACTTAAACATCTTTTTGTTTGGATAGTAGCCTTGAAAAAAATGGACCATGACCTTTAAAAGTATGCTCAAAGACGTTGGTAGGATAAGGACATGGAAAAAGAGATGAAACTAAGGCAAGGATTTATGCAAAGGATTGGACCAACGGGATCGAAGGATGGAAAATATGCATTGGATAACTTGAGGGGTGATGGACTGATGGAGGAAAAATGTATTTTGGATATTGAGATTTGGATGGAGGAATAGCTTGGGATTTTGGGACATAAGGGCCCAAAATGGATGAAGAAGGTGATGGAGGAACAAATTTGAGAGGGTTGGATGGAGGAATAGCAATTGTAGATGCCAATTTTGATGTTTCTTTAGGCTTTTGTGTTTCAAGGAGCTACTTAGGGATCCACATGGTTTTTTATTTTTCATGCTTTTGTGGTTCCTTGGAGTGCATTGCTTGCACAAGGGATTTAGGAACCCAGATATATTTTGACTTTGTTTTATTTTGCTCAGTGGGCCTTTGTGGCCTTTTGGATATATTTTTTTCTTTATAGATCATAGTGTTCTTTGTTTTGACATGTCGATTATATTGGACATGTTGATCCTTGAATACATGTGGATTTCTAGACTTATGACTTTTATACTTGGCATCCAAATTGCTTGGAGGGGGAAAGGAATGCATGGATGGATATGAATGAAATGGAATTCTTTTGGATTGATGAAATTTACTCAAGGATGTGTGCCTTTGCTAACCTTGCATAGAGGATGAAGGGATATAAGGACTTAAGATGGATGGAAAGTATGATGGGGAAGGTGTATGTTTTGATTTTGATGGAGGGATACCAACGTCTTGAGAGTGAGTTGTGTAGACATGACTCGTAAGATCTTCTTTCACATGTAGGGATGCTTGCTTATGTAGATCTACTCCTTTGCCTTTATGAATATCTTGACTTCTAGGATACTCTTTTCTTTGGGAAGAAGACGCGAGTCCATTATGAGGTGGATATGATATGAGAGAAATAATGAGATCTTGAAGTGGATCGGATTGCACCAAAGTGGAAGAACCCATTATGCATGTCGAGGGTTCTTGAACATCTTGCACTGACATGTTAGAATCATGAGGGGGATTAGGATCATGAGGGGGACTAGGACTGTGTAGTGGACATGGTTCAATGATAGGCTCTTCATGAGATGGAATGGGAGAAATAATGGGATCATCGAAAGAAATAATATCTTGGAGTGTATATGGAGTATTAAGACAAGGAGATGGAGGAACAAAAGGATCTTGTGGAGGATTTAAAGGAATAATTTGATCTTGACAAGGAGGAAAATAATTGGAATCCTCTTTAAAGGTGCTTTGCTCTTGACTTTTAATGGGATCATTGGAAAGGATGGAAGGGATATCTTGATCTTTCTTAGGAAGTGGAATGTCAATGGGATTTGAAAGGACATTGTGTTCTTGGATAGAATGGACATGAATAATGGACTCATTGCGAGTGTATGGGGAAATGGGATCTTGGTCAACAATTGGATGGGATGATAAGGTTTCAGGATCTTGATCTTCATCTATTTCAAGACATGTTTCTTCATGCTCTAAATTATCCTCTTGACATGGGGTTGGACTTTGGATATGCATGGGCGATTCTGACAAGGGATCAATGTTTTGGCATGAAGGAAATGCACTTTGAACATTTGTGATGGATTCTGGCAAGGAATCAATGCTTGAACATGAGGAAGAGGGACTTCGAATGGGGTCCTCTAAAATAGGTAATGGCAATAAAGTGCATGGTGGCATTGGGTCTTGTATTTTTGAAACATGACAAGGATGTGCATCATGAATTGGATTATTTTGGCAATCAATTATGGATAGCTCTTGGATAATTTCATCCTTAGGTGTACTGTTTGATGAGGACAATATGGAAGGTTCTTGTGAAACTTCTAAAGGTGTAGGGATAGATACCACTAGAGAGTCAATTTGTTTGTGGGGAGATGAGGCATTGCTAGACATAAGTGTATTATCTTGATCTTCCTCAATAAACTCACTTGGTAATTTCCTTAAGATCATTGCAATAAAGCCACCTTTCTTTGAAGGTTTTGACATAGTTGTATCTGGAATTTGAACTTGTTTGGAAAGAATTAGGTCTTGGTTTGATGTCATGTTTTGATATTGGACTTGGTTCAATTGTTCTGACATGTTTGAAACTTGGGTTGGTGTGTGCTACAACCTTTGTTTTTGAATGTTTGGTTGTGGTTGTTGACATTGATATGTTTATTGAACTTGTTGATATTCCACCATTGGTTGAACTATTTGTGGACATTGTCTAGTTGGTTGGACAAATTGTTGAAATTGGACCATTGGTTGTGTCTATTGAATATGTTGGACCATTGGTTGTGTTGGTTATATATGTTGGAAAATTGGTTGTGTCTATTGGAAATGTTGAACAACTGGTTGAACCATTGGTTGTGATGGTTGAAAATGTGATTGATAGTAAACACCTTCTTGTTCTTGTTGTGGAGGCACATAATGTTGTTGTCTCTCTTCTTGAAATTGTTTCATCATCTCTATTTGCGAGAGGAGAGCTGGTATGTCTGATCGTTCAATAAGAGATCTTACATCAATTGGCTCAATCTTTGGATTTCGACCTAGAAATTTTTTAAACATTTTGGACATTTGTGATCTATTCTTCTCAATGTTTTTCACTCTTTGTTCCAATATCTCCTTTTCTTGAGGTAGTTTCTCCTCTAGTTTTTGTATTTGGAGACTTGTTTCATCATAAAAAGTTTGATCCATGTTTTGAGACATGTAGAGATTGGATTGACATGATTGATTTCTCAATTGTGATGACATGGCTTCGTAAGAAGGTTGAGACCTCATTTCAACAAACATGTCACTATGCAATGTAACTATTTTTGTAATTTTTCAAGGATGATGTATGATATGCAACTAAATGCAAACTAAATAGATGAAAATGCAATCTATGGCAAGAATGTAACCTATGTTTTTGGTTGTTTTTCAAGATTTTGACAAACTTTTTGGAATGCAAATCTAAAAAGAGACCCTTAGGAAATTGAAATGATGTCTAGACCTCAAAGGACAAAAGGACCAAGTGACAAAAGGACAAAATGACAATGTCTCCCCTATATGCTTGGATACTAAGCTAGGTTTGACAAAAATGATATTAATGAAAGGACAAAATTTAGACAAGGTCAAGACTTCCTAACAATGACTTAGGGTTTACTCAAATATTTGGATTACTCAAGTATGACAAAACCTAGTTTCTAAGACTACATGCAAGAAAGAAATGATTATGATAATGACTTAGGATATGATATGAAAATGATCTAAGGATATGATATGACAATGCAATGATAAGGAAATGCAAAGACCAATGACTTGGAATATGAGAAATGCAACCTATGCAACCTAAATGGAAATCTGTCTTGGATATGACAATGAAATGCAAACTTAGGGAAAATGATCTTGGACCTAAGTGCAAAATGAGGATGCTTGCAATGAAAAGGACTAAAATGAAAGGAGATGGCAATATGCCTTAGGACCTAAGTGAGACTATGAAAAACCTAACCTAAAGTGACATGAATTTTGAAACAAAGACATTTAATGTGTTGATGACCATGTTCAAATGTTGGATGAATACTTGGACAAACTTGAACCTTTGTGTTTTGAGTTGAATATTGTTGATTTCAAAAATCCAAGTTGATTATGAGCACTTTTGAAAGTTTGTTTTTAATTTAACCTTTGACAATCACGGAAGACAAAATGTTTGGTTGACTTTGACTCAAAACAATCAAGCACATTTACAACAAATCCTATGAATGGCAAGGGCAATATCTGTTGAATCCTCTAACCATAAAATACAACACTTAGCCAGATAGCTAGACGCTTGGTAGCACTGGCTCCCCCTTACAGTGCACTCACTTCTCGGGCATACCAAGCTTCAAGTTCAAGGGGCATCACTTCCTAAGAACTTGCTATCTCTAACTAAGGAGTACATGAGAGGTGTCTTCGGCATGCGCGTATCACAATGCCTGAGCCAACAAAGAGAAGGTTTTTTGGCATCTAAACAAGAGTTTCTAGTAAGGGCATCCATTCGGGTGGGTATTGATCCGGCGAATAAATCGTCGCAATACCATTCCAGCACCCGTTGTCTACAACTTTCGTTGCATCCACAATTATTTAGAGTGGTTTGGAAGAGCTTGGTTTTATCCTGTCACCACTTAGGGTCGTTCCCTCTCACCAATGCCTGTGTGAAGTGCCAGGCAAATCTGGAGGCAGGCCCAATTCTAAGGGTTAAAACATGCAATCAAACTAAAAGCAATCAAAGCATGCATGGTGTTCATTAACCTTTAGGAAACTAAATGTGCAACTACTTTAAAAATCACATGCAAGACGTTTTAATAGAAGTCGTTGACCGTGTCCTGCATAAGATTTGTTAGTAGTTTCATTCTTAGTCTTCGTCACATGTAATGCCAAGGTGCTGCACAGAGAATCAGTACCAAAGAAAACTAGGATATAAGAACATAATGAGAAAGAAAGTAATTTGCAAGTAAAAACACTGGTTTCACCTCTGTTTCTGGCCTTACATAGGTGCAGAATGTCTCAACACAGGCACAGAATGCCTTGACACAAGAACAGAGTGACTTGACACAGGCGCAGATCCCTTTGACACAGGCACATAATGCATTGACATAGGCGCAGAAGTGCCCAGAAAGCCCTGAGTTACCCTGTTTCTTGGGTTTTCACCTGCAAATCAGCTCAAAAGTACTCAAAAACACAGTTAGGGGGTTATATTCACGTCGGGTTCACCAATTAATGTAGATAGGCATTTGGAAACCATCAAAGCAATATAAACATTAGCCTAGCTCAATCACAAAAGCTAGATTGCAATGACAAATCCTAATAACATTCAATAGACATACTGAAAACAAGACATTCAAATCAAATGCAAACCATTACAAATGCAAATATCTCCTCTAGAATTCTCCATTGTCCTTCTTTCTCCTTCAAATTAGTGTGATTGTGGATCTCACCTACAAGTGCATAAGCATAATATGAAAGCAAGATTGACAAGACAACATAAGGATACTAGAAGCATGATTGATTCGGATCCCTAATTGAAGAAATTCATCCAATTTACAGATAAATTGGAGAAAAGACAAGATTAGCATGAAGATATTTGAAAGAAAATTCAAATCAAGAATAGAAAAATTATGACAAGTGTATGACAAATTGCTATGCAAGGTGTTATGACAATTTATGACAATTTATGACAAATTACTATGCAAGATGTTATGACAAAAATTTGAAAATAGAAATATAAATTAGAAATTTAGGAGAAATTAGAAAATTAGGTGAATTAATTAATACTTTTTCATTCATTAATTAATTCACAAAAACAGAAGGAATTAATTAGCCAATTAAATAAAAATTTAATTGTGACAAGAAGACTTACGATAAATAAATAAATTATTTAACCTAAAGGGAAAATGGCAAACAAGATTAAATGAATAAATCATAAAACCCTAGAAGATGAATTAGAAATGCAAGGATGACAATTAGGTCTTGACAAAAGATAATTGATGTCGATTCAATCATGATTTTAATTGATAGAGGATCAATGCTGATAAACGATTGAGATTGGTTGACGAATTGACCAAGATTGATAAAGAGACCAAATTGAAAGGTGCCAATTGACGAGGAACAATAATTTATGCAAGTTGACTTGATTAAAAAGAACAATGATTGATGACAAATTGATCACAAATTGACGAGATTGACAAGTTGATAAGGATCGATGATGAATCGATCGCAAGATTGACAAGAGGACAAAACCCTAATTCTATCATCGATTAGGATTGACAGTGTCCAAAATGAAATTGAATTGATGATGTCAAAATATGCCAAATGAGCACACACATTGATGTGATAGGATAAGATCAACCAAAATCATGACTGAAGATTATTATTGACAAGACCAAATTTGAAAGCGAGAAAAATGAAGAATGCAAAAGAAGGACTCGATGCTTGCAAATGATAAAGACCAAGTGCGCGACATAGAAGAAATATTAATGCAATGCAAAAACCCTAAAATAAGGCAATGCACAAATGTTAAAGTATGACTCCACAAGCATTGACCATTTTTAGATGTCTACGGTTACATTTCAAGCTCAGACATTGGTTGCTTGTAGTTGGCATGAATTTTTCTATGAAAAGACACCTTGTTTTCAGTGCACACTTGCATATGGAAGGATGAATATTAGTTCAAGTCTGAGAGGATTTTGCATACAGGTTGTCTCACATACATTTATGACAATACTCTTTTTGAGTATAATGGGATTAAAACCATTGAATTAGATGTTTGATCTTGATGGTGCAGTTGAAAGAGGATTGAATATTGTAGCATGTATGAAGGGAAAAGAAGTAACATGAGAGTGTGTGAATAACAAGGTGAGCAATGTGTAGTCCAGAGGAGTGATCACAAGAATTTATATGAAAAAAACCGAGGACAGGCTAGAAAGTGTGCTAATTGGCTCAAGACATTGGTAGTAGAAGTGCAACAGTTCTGAAATCAATAGAATAATAAATATGATCAGAATTTTGCAACAATGGTGCATTGGTTGTCGATGTTTTTGACTCAAGGGGAGCTTATTGAATTCATCCTTGTTCATCCTTGAACATGTGTGTGTTCTTCAAGGGTGATGATGAATAGAAGTTATTTGTCTCACCCCATGGCTCTAGATTGTATTGCGCACTTGCATACATGAGGATGAATATAGTTGCAAGTACTATAGATATTTTGAAGACTGTCCACACTATGAAGATGGTTTCTCATAATGGTGTAGTTGATAATGCAAGGAAAGAGACTACAAGAAGTGAAGTTACAAGTCTACATAGAATCATGATACTTGCATTTGATCAAAGCAAAATAGGTCTATGGTTCAGGGGAACTACAAGACACACATATTACTCTCTTGCATCCATGCACAATTGTAAGATCATCCAACAGGGCAGCTACAACTCTTAGGGGGAGATCAGTGATTTTTTTTATAAGGAGTATTAACACTACTTTATATATTGTAATAATCGTTCATCTAGCTCTTAGATGATACAGGCTACAAAAGTGTACAGGGAGACTAATGTATTGGTTGCAAGACAGGCCAAAAAAAGTGAAAATGAAAGGAAACAATTGAACACATGGTGCATATTGGTTGTGGTTCTCAAGGGGAGACAAAATGCATATGATGGTATTGGCTCATAGGAGGACCTGAGAAGACCAGATCAGGGTTTTTTGGTAATGTTGGACCATCTCCAACATATATCGTAATAATATTTTATATAGCTACAACAAGGATAGTCTCATGTTGTCAAAGGGGGAAGAGTGAAAGGCAATAGTGGTGCACACAATTAGATGATTCAAAGGGGGAGTGTGATGAGAAGCATCTATGTTGGTATCAGATGAAATTCTACTAGCAGCTAGCCCCTTTTTCCATTATTGTCAAAGGGGGAAAATCAGAATTTTGTGTGTGTTGACATCAATGCAAAAGGGGGAGATTGTTGGAATTGAAGTTGTCATTATAGTCAACATGTATGTGTGTAGGGCTGAGAAGTTGCAGCAAATGATGTTTACCCCAAATGATGATGATGAGGTTTCAAATGAAGGTTAGATAGGATGCAGATAAAGTAGAAGAGATCATAGAGATCAAGTTGATGAAGAAGACAATATATTGGCAAGACCCTACTATGTTATACTTCTCACATTATGGTCTGATAAATAAGCATCAAGAGATCAAATCAATATAGCTATACCGATCAAGTGTTGTGTTGCTGCAGTTTATGTCATATCAGATTAGCTATGTCAACCAGGAGACCAAGGAGGTGCATCAGAATAGCTGACAAAAGCGAAGTAGCGATTTTGTGTTATACCGATAGAGTAAACTACTTTGATATCAGTATATCAGAATAGCTACACCGACCAGGAGACCGAGGATGTGCATCGAGTTAGATGCAAAAGGTGACATAACAATTTTGTGTTATACAGATAATGTTAACTACTCTAACAATTACTTTGTCAAAATAGTTATGTCGACAAGGAGATCAAGGATGCCTTTCAGAGTAGCTATTGAAGGTGATATGGCAAATTTTCCCTATGTCGATAGACCAAGCTATGTTGATAGAGGAAAAAGAAGAGTTGAGCCCCTTGGTTAGATCATCAGAATAACATATGCCAATGTGTTGTAGGTCTTTGGAGTTTGGTGTCAGAGTAACTATTTTGATGTTGGTTCATATTGGGTCATCAGGATAGGAGTGTTTTAACAGTATAGAGTCCAAATGTTAATCTGATAGTGTTAACATTTCTGATAGGTATGCACTTCGGTATAATATATGTTGATGAGGTTTGTCACTATGGAGTTGTGATTTTAGAATAGTGATTCTGATGGGGTTTTGTCACTGCGGAGTTATGAGTTAGGAATACCTATGTCAATATTGAGAAGGTAATAGTATGTCATCGACATAACTTGTTATGTCGATTTAGCATGTTTTGCTTATGTCGATAGTGTTAACTATTCTGATGAATGGTCATTTGGCTTGAAGTCCTTAGTCCAAGATATCTTATGCCAATAAGGTGTGTCAACATGGAGAATATGGTCCGGTATAGCTTATGGAAATAAAATAAATTGAAGGGGAAGTTCTCATTGGAGTAACCTATGCCAACAAGGAGAGGTTGATAGTATGATTCAGAATAGCTTACACTTTCGATTTAGCATGATTTTTCCATGTTGATAGTTATGGTTAACCTGATGAGTGATCATTTGTCTTGAATTTTTTCAGCTTGGGATAACCTATGTCGATAAGGTCAACCAACATGCAGATTGTGCTTCGAGATAGCCTATGGCAATAGCAAAAATCAAGGTGATTTTTTCCATCGATATAACCAATACCGATGAAAGACACCAAAAAGTGTCACAAGATCATCGAGATAGGTTATAAAGGCAGAATAAGTGGTAGAAGTCTGCCCTACAGTGTTTGTTATGTAGATGACGGGACAAGATGTTACATCGGGATAACTATGGCGATGAACATGCAGAAAGAGAAGTCAAAATGATAGAATAGATTGGAATAAGTGTTTACTGTCAACCTGATATGTGTGACATGTTTGCATAACATGAAGGTTAGCGTCATCATGAAAATTAGCCAATCTAGGCAGTTCAACAGTCCACGTGGATGTTTGACCTAGTTTGATCGAGTGACCTAGATGCAGATTGAGGAGATTAGGATGCTGAATGAGGCCACATTTGCATACTAATAGAAGAAAATATCTACTTGGTGTCTGACCAGACTTGACTAAATGAACTAGATGTCGAATGTGATGACATGTGTAATCCAAGTGGTCAAATAGGAGAGATCAAGTACTGAAGATAGTGTTGGTGATTCTATCTGGATAGGAAGATGGCATATGCATTAATGACGAACCTATTACAGGTTATTGCAGGGCTTGAGATGATCAATTAAGGCAGAACCAAACCTGTGGGATAGATTGAGTTTTCCAAACACAGTCAACGAGGAATAGTGAATAGAGGAGACGTGTTGAGTGCAGGTAATCAAATTTGATATAGTGGAGATCTTAAGAAACTCTATATAGCATCATTTAATGTAGATTGGTCGATTCTAGAGATCAAATCAAATCTTTTATGGACCACTTAGATGGACAAAATAAATTAAGTTTAAATTATAGATTGGGAGGGAAAAGTCTGACATGAACAAAACTGATTGGTTCTTGCACAAGGCGTTGAGATTTGATATTGGTAGGTGAAGCATGCAGAGCTATAAGGACAAGTGGCAGGAGAGACAGTGAGTGGTCTGACATTTTGGCTAAGTTGCATAATGATGTGGAACATGGAACCACTATAATGATGGTTGAAGTAGCTGGTGAATGTCGCTGTGAAGAATAGAGGTGAGTAACTAAGATTAAAAAAGGGGGCTCTTCAACAAGAGATGAGAAAGTTGTGTTGAATGACTATAGTGGTGTTGATGAACATAGCTAATCATAAAGAGATGATGTATAGAGAGTGAAGAAGTGTGTGATTACAAAGAGTGAAAATGAAGAATGCATAATAGAGTAGTGAAATGAGAAAGGCACACAAGTGTGAGTTAGAGATAGAGTGCAGAATAGACAAGAGACCAGAGTAGAGAAGAGATAAACATAGAGGTGAGATAAGAGATCTAAGAACATAGAGGAAGAAGACAAAGAGTAAAGAACAAAGAAGAAGAGATCAAATAAGAGACCAGATCAGTAAGGTATTGCAAAACCTCATTTTCAACAAGGTACCTAATTTGTAACTGAATATATCTTTATTATAATCTCTGAGTAGGTTCTTAGAGCTAGGGGTTGGTGCTCCTTTGGGTTGGTGCGCATAAATATTAGGGGTTGGTGCTCCTTTGGGTTGGTGCGCATAAATATTAGGGGTTGGTGCTCCTTGGGTTTGTGCCCTAAAGCTAGGCATTGGTGCTCCTTATGTTGGTGCCCTAGAACATATTGTACTTAGTGATTTCTTGTGAAGCTAGATTGGAGTAGTAGACTCCAGTAACATTTCTGATTGAGGTTTTCCCCCACGGTGGGTTTTCCTCATACATTTGGTGTGATGTGATGTGCCTCTTATGTGTGTGTTATCATATGTTTAATATCTCTGGTCATAGTCTTGGATTGAAGTTATTGTTGCTTAGATCCTCTAAAAGGTAAAAGTTTGTATTGATCACCACTGATTCACCCCCCTCCCAGTGGTCCATTGTCTTCCAACAGAGATTGTTATCCTTGATGATTTTTTTAGCTAGAAGTCCAAGGAGCCTACATCTTGGTTGGATGTAAATTTAATAGAGACATATGAGGAGGTTTCTCTTGGATGAGTCATGATGACCTAGAAATATTGCAGGGGCATTCTTGTTACCCACTCTTGGTCTACTTGGGAGTTTATCACTTGAGAGGTATTGTGCGTTGTTTCTTAGGTGATTTAGTTAGATAGTTTTGGAGGATTCATTATGAGAGATCGATAGCATGTTTATCTCCTTAACATAGGGGATGGTAGTGGGCTGATTTCCTAAAATAGGAAATGAAATATTTTGATCTTCTCTTGGAGTTGTATAGGAGATATTACCTATCATAGTGGATACTTAGAGGTGCATGTAGAAGGACATGCTACATGTTTACAGCTTGTAGCTTTCTCTCTTTGGTTTTTTTTGGTGATCTTCCTGGATGTTTAGACTCACTTGGCATTGGTTATGAGGTTCTTTATGGAGTTGCAATGGTCACTAGTTTGTGGTCATATGTTGTCACTTGGGTGATGACATGGATGTGATTGTATCTCTTCCTTTTGTCAAATTTGGAGAACTTGGAAGAGCTATGTAAGACTTGTTGAGAGAGGTGTTTCTTATATTAGTTTTGTTTGCAAGATGTGCTTATCTTTGTGGATGGTACTTGGTAGTACATGATTAATTTTTCTATGTGTTGTGATTGGTAGAATTTGTATGTTTTTTTACTCTTTTATAGATCTAGCATTTCCCATACTGTGGGAGTTTCTAGATGTGTTTGGTCTTTGTTGATTGGTTTACACATGGAGCTTGTGGTTATAGTTTATAGGTTGGTTATGCTGGTGGCATGAGTTTACTAATGGTGGATACCTTTGTGTTAAGTGAGATTAGATCGGTAGCACTTGCTATGGGTGCTATTTTTTATCTTGTGGATTTATTAGTTCGATGGGAGTAGTCATTTTAGTTGTTGTTCTAGCTAATGTTCAATCTTGAATGTTCTAGAGATACCAGTAAGTTCTTCATTAAGTGGGAGAATATTGAGGGATGGTCCCTCAACTTAGTATTTGAAATATTATAATATGACTAATTCATGTAATCAGGCATTTGGTTTCATTGCAATTTTGATATGTTCAGTGTCAAAAGAAACTGTTATTAGTAGAACTTAAGTTTTCGGTAGCCACAGTCACATTTTTTTCCGATGAAATATATTTTATAAGACTGTTCAATGTTCGGTTAAAGTGTTATCGGTAGAGTTTGATTTTTTGGTACATAAAGTCATTTTTTAGTCCAATGAAAGGTTTTCTATAAGACTGTTCAATGTTGGGCAAAAGTGTTTTCGATAGAACTTGAGTTTTCGGTAGCCAAAGTCACTTTTCTGTTTGAAGAGATCTTTTCAATAAGATTGCTTAGTTTCAGAAAAAGTGTTATCAGCAGAACTTGAGTTTCTGGAAAATCTATTTTAATGCCAAATTTGGATTCTATGTTGTTAAGTAATAGTGTTGGTTGGGACCATGGCTGACTCATGATATCATGCTAAGTTGCAAGTCGATGATTGGTTTGAATGGGAATAGTTCTTGATAGTATTTGAGATTTAGTAGGGACCACATGTGACTCGATTTGACCTGGTGGGTTGGATGTTTATAATTGGTCCGAGATAGAGTCTATGCACTACAATTGGAATTTTGTGTAGATTACAAATCATGTTTTCAACAACTAAAGACCCTGATAGTTGGAGTCATAAGGAAACTGAAAAACCATTTTCTGAGCAGATATATAAAATCTCTAAAGAAGAGGTTGTAAAGATGCTGGAAATGGATCAATCAATTATAGAAGTTAGTCTATTAGCTAGTTATTGGTTACATTGATTGTTGAATTGTAGAATGTTGTGCCTATAATCTGTGTGGATCAAATTTGTTATGGAATGTGTATGTTGCCCAAAAAAAGACTGAATTAGAGCGATTAATCTATAACTTGTATGTAAATTCAATTTACTATAATACAAGTGGTTATTGCTTTAGTGTGTGGGTTTTTCACCCGTAAGGGTTTTCCCACATGAAAATATGGTATTAACTCTGTGTTTGTGAATCTTATTTTGCTATGCTCTGTTATTTTGGATATGTGCATCTTAATGATTTTAATTTGAAATTAAAAGTCACCCCTATTTTTCTCCTCTTTGAATTTAACACTATGTAAGGCATTTTTGTGTTGTACATTCCTTACAAGTTTGACATCAATGATAACATAACTCAATTTTGAACAATCTCCCCCTTTCTCATAGATCAAAAAACTTGTACCATCAACTAGCAATGAACTCATTCTAGTAAAGACTCACCCACTTTGACATCAAGGACAAAGGGCACAAGACTCTAAACAATAAGTTTCTATATTAAGCTTTGTAACTCTCTCACAAAATGTAAATATCTCTCTTCTATCCAATTATAAATTTGATAATTACAAAACTCCCTCTAATAGGGATATCTCTCTTTTGCAACCAGTTTCCTACATCCAAGAAATCACAACCTTCATTTCTCTCCCTAAGAGAAACCACCACATCAATTCGAGAAATAAAAAAGTTAAACTTTGAATCTCCACCTGGAAAGTTGTACCACTTCTATGCATCTACTTTGAATGAGGGACAATAGCTCCTAATTTCTATTAGACATACTCAAAGGTATCATGCACCAATGCCTTGGTAAAGATGTCTGTAATCTAATCCTTTGTAGGCACGTATTCCAATCTGACTTCCATCTCTGCAACCTTCTCCCTTAAGAAATGATACTAGATAGAAATGTATTTATTCCTTAAATGCATTACTAGATTCTTTGAAATATCAATTTCTCTTGTATTGTCACACATAATAGGAATTGCATCATCATACATCACCTTGATATCTCTAAGAGTTTTCTTCATCCACATGACTTGAGCATAGCAAGACGTTACTACAATATAGTCTTCTTCTATTGTATATAATGACATTGAATCTTTCTTCTTCCTCAACCAAGAGACTAATATATCTCTAAAGAAAAATGCACCACCACTTGTACTTATTTCTTCATGAGCACATCCAACCTAATTAGAATTTGTATATAGTTTCAAAGTGAATTCAACATTCTTCTTGTACCACAAACCAAAATCTATAATACCTTTCAATATATGAATATCTTTTTCACATTTTGATCATTAGATCATTTTAGATTGATATATAGAAACCAAATAGACAACATGCAAAATATTTGGTCTTGAATTAGTAAGATGCAACACTCCTCAAATCATAGACCTATAATTTTTTTTATCAACTTCAAGAGATCCGTCATCTTTACTTGGCTTGCAACTAGTATCCATAGGAGTTTAAACTAGTATACAATTCTCCTTACCAAACTTCTTCAACATCACATTAATATACTTGATCTGAGAAATGAAAATACCGTCATTTGTTTGTGTAACTTGAAGACCAAGGAAAGATGATAACTCACAAATCATTAACATCTCAAATTATTTCTTTAAATCTCTTCAAAACAACATAATCTCCTCAAAAATAATATTGTCAACATACATAACTATTAATAGTCTACCACCTTAAACATTGAAATAAATATTACTATCTATTGTACCTTTCTTGACGTTGTACTACAACAAATACATATCCAACCCTGCATACAAGGCTTTAAGATTTTGCTTGAGTCCTTAGAGTGAACTCTTGAATCTGCAAACCATACCTAGATCTTCTAACAACTTAAATGCATATGATTTTTCAATGTAGAGTTCCTGCAGTAAATGCAAGAAACATCTTTATAGATTCCATCCTAGATACTAGAGAAAAGTCTCCTCAAAATTATACCTTAAACTTGTGAATAACCTTTACAAACCAACCTTTCCTTATTCCTTGTGACATCTCCATCTTCATTAATCTCAATCTAAAATACCCACTTTATTCCTATCATATTCTTATCCACCAATCTTGCTACCATTTCTAATATGTCACTCTTTTTGATCTAATTGACATCTTCTTCTATAATTTCATCGAACATTTTTCTTTGCTAGCTTCTACAATGTTTTTTGGCTCAACTTGAGATAGAAGAAAAAAAAACTCTTGTTCACTAGCCTTAACAAGTATTCTTCTTGTATTGAATCCTTTATCTTTGTCTCTAATGATCTAATAATATAAATGGTTCTTTCACACATACTTTGTAGGTGTCTTAGATTCTTTTTTAGGTTTCTTGTCTTTTTCATTTTCCCCTTCATTCTCTTCCTTCTCTTTCATGGAAAAAGAAGTAGCCTCTATCTCAACCTCAGGTTCAAGTACAACACAATTACATTCTTCACTCACTCTAACATTCATATTTTCTAAAATATTTTTTATCTTTTTTTTGTAGTACCAATATGCCTTTCTCTTTATGGAGTATCCCAATAATATTCCTCCATCTGATCTTGCATAAAATTTTCCCAAGTCTTCTTCATTCCTTCTTATATAGAGATTGCTTCCAGAAATCCTAAAATACTTGACTCTCAGTGACCTTCCATGCAATAGTTCATAAAGTGTTTTTCTGCGATTCACTTTTACTTGTACCCTATTAATAATATATACAGTAGTATTGAGAATTTTTTTCCAATACACATTAGACAGGTTAGATTCTTTCAATATAGTGTTAGACATCCCTAGAACACTCCCATTCTATCTTTCAACAATTCCATTTTATTGAGAAGTCCTAGGTGCAAATAATTTCCTTTTAATACCATGTTCCTCACAAAATCCGTCAAATTCATTTGATGTAAAATATTTTCCTCTATCATACCTCAAACACTTGATTTTTAGCATCTATTTGATTCAAAACAATAGATATGAATACCTTAAATCTATCTATCTACTACTTTAAACTATTGGCATTGAGGTTGTCATTGATGTCAACATGTGTGTGTGCATGATTGAGTTGATGAAGTTGCAAAGAGACTAACAGGATACCCGCTAGATGAAGACGTAGCTGGCATGAAAATTTAATTGATGTCAATAGTTGAGATGATGCAATGGACAAAGATGTAGAAATGAACAGTGCCACAAAGATGTAGACATGTAGGAACTAGGCTGGCAAGGTATAGAGATGCAGAATTATGTGTTCCCTAGAGGAAGATGAAGATACAATAATGCTATATGATGATCTTGAGAGAAAGGTTAAGGTTTCCTAGAGCAGATAACTCACAAAGGGAAGGTGAGAAGATGCAAGATGTGCCCCATAAGAAGATAAGATTAATTGATATATTGTTGTATCAGATGATTTAAGGACCAAGCCCATGATGCTATTATTGCTGAAGCAAACAGGGTTGTCCAAGAGCATATTTGTTGCTGCAACATTATATAACACAACACATCATATAAAACACCATATTATATGCACAAGGAGATATAGAAGGCAAGTCTGGAATGTGCCACTCGGATAGGTAATTAGATTAAGAAGACAAAGTCTAGTGCAGTGGGGAAGGCATCAAGAAAACCGGTTTTAATCAGGAAAGGTGTAACTAGAGATGTCAATAACATGCGACTGAGTTGTCAATAATATGCAGGTTATTACTATCGCTATGACCAAAGGGTTGTTGTGTACTATGATAGGAAGTTTCAATAACACAATGGTTATTTGTCTACAAGTGTCAATAACATGATGGTTGTGTGTCTGTAAGTGTTAATAACACATTGGTTATGTGACCAGGGTTCTCAATAACACGACTAAATGGTCATACTGGTCTTGCGGCAGAGGACATCAATATTGCATAGGTTATGTGATCCTTCCTATCCTGCAACATGTGCGGTTGAATGTGTATGACCTTATGAGATAACAATTATGTGGTGCAAATAATATTTCCTCTTATCCAACAACATGTTGGTCGAGTGTTGAATTCCTCATGGGATACCTTAAGTTTTATGAAAAAGGTGGTCCCTCTTATCCCACATTGCTTGTTGTCTAAAGTGATTGGCCTCACAGGTAAGAATATCAAAAGAAATAGTGTCCCCTCACTATACCATGTTGTTGAAAAGATCATGTGCTAGTCGTGTGGGACAAGATAGTCAAAAGAGGTCAAAGTGGAGAGATGTGTTTCCCTTATCTTGCGGCATGAGAAGTGAATGACAGAAACCTAGCGGGATAAAAATTAAGAAAGGCAAAAAAGGAACTTCGTTATCCCGTGTAGTGAATCTTGAAGAGATATTTCTGCGTGGGAAGAAATCCAAGGGAGATTGCTTGAAGACACTTATCTTGCACTAGACAAGGATGATGTATGTGAGCCCGTTAGATAAGAAAATGCGAAGACAAAAGAAACAAAGGCTTATCCCACATGAGTTAAGAGGCACACAAAATGTTGTGCGAGATAAAAAAGAAAAGGCACACCACACAAAGATAATGAAGGCTTATCCCGCATGGGTAACTTGGACATGCAGATGGTCTTGTGCAGAAAGAAGACAGTGGCCCTCGAGATGATTAAGAAGAATTTTAATTTCATGAATGTGTGCTGATAGACTTTGAGGTTCATGTAGGTGAGCTGTATAAAATAAAAATCAGCCACAAAATGAAGTTCAAAGGATCTAAACAACTTGATAGTCCACATGGACATTGATAAAGTCTGACCCGATGATGTGGCATGTATAAAGTGAATTAGAGAACACCTCTCAAAGTGACGAAAGGGTATTCTACCAACAAAATTGAGGTTTGTGATCGACTTGGTGGCCATGTTTACAAGCAAATAGTCTCAGAGGTCCACGTTGTAGTTGACCATGGTTGATTAGGTGACTTGGACAATGAATAAGAGGATGTGTGCATGACAATAGGCAAAATGATTTACGTGGTGAATTGATCAAGCTTGACTAGATGTTTTGGATGCTGAAGATGAAGATATGTGGTTCCCAGGTGGTTGAGAATTAAATTTGATATGCAGAGGTTGGTACTTATAGATATTTTAATAAGGTAGTTGTCAATCTCCTTAGGACAGGTCGATAGAGGATAGAGGTGCACTAATGTAGACCAAGTTACAAGATAGTTGTTGGGATCGAGGTGATCAAGAAGAAGCTAAATCCAATCTATAGGACAAATGGAGTTTACCAAATATAGAAAACCAGGTACAGAGAATAGTCAGAAGATAGGGAGAATGCATGATGACTATCTATCTGAGTGGTGTACAAAGAATCCGATCTATATGCAAACATAATCTCTCAGAGGTTGAGAAGATTAGAGTTTGAATCTATTCTTGGAGGGAAATATTGCAGATACAGAGATGACCGAATGAAGAGGAATTTGATGTGATACAAAAGGAGTAGTTGAGGCAGCTGAGGTGGGAGAGTTGTGTGGACAAGTGGGAGAGCAAATAGAGTAGAACATAGGGATGATGTGGTGAATGGAACCATCATGATGAAAATGATGATTAAGTCCTCCTGGATCAATGACTCGAATTCTAATTTGATCATGAACACAGGTTAGCTATTTGTGTGTGGGGGGACTTAGATTACCAACTAGACCAATTGAATGAACGATCTCCATGGTGCATAGGAAATTTTACAGACTGTATGACATGATAACAAGAAAAAAAAGGTTGTCGTGTGGGTGATGTGAGTTGGATGACTATGCATTGTTGTGGAGATGAAAAGAATCTTAGGAGAGAACAAATAGTTATTTGTTGTGATTGTAGGGTAAATACACGAAGAGTGGAAAAGGAAGTAAGAGACTAAGTGAGAGAGCAACAAAAGCTAGAGTGTGTAGAGCCAAGGCAGAAAGGAAGAAGAGAAAAATTGATCTGAGTAGAAGACAGAGATAAAAGACTATAGCTCAAGTACATAGACAGATAGAGAGAAGTGAATGATAGAAACCTAGGGAGATATAAATTAACAAAGGAAAACAAGGAACTTCGTTATCCCATGTAGTGAACCTTGTAGAGAAATATTTCTGTGCGAGAAGAAATCTAAGGGAGATTGCTTGAAGAAGTCTATCCCGCATGACACAAGGATAATGTCTATGATCCCATGAGATAAGAAAAAGTGAAGACAATGATAACTCAATGATGAACGAATAGTACCAAACTGATACTAAGAGGGGGGGGGTGAATCAGTACAGACAAAATACAGACCTAAACCGATTCAGCAACAATTACACTAAATGACTGGCAAACAGTGACACCGGTTTGAGAGAGAGTGCAACCGGTAAAACTCAGAACAACTAAAGCAATCATAAACTAATTACTTACTGAGTTTTCCACTCAACTCAAAACTACACTACCATTTCACTCTTATGCATGAATAGGTAATCTATCATCATATCTTCACAATAGCTAGTTCAACATGTTTTATTGACAGGCATAAAACACAGAACCATCATATGCTTAACAGGCAATAACAAAGCATCACATATGACACACATATTTTTCATGTGGAAACCCAACTAGGAAAAACCACGGTGGGCATGAATACCTACAAGCTTGTTGTTAAACTCTTTGGAAGTTCTCTCTGTTAGAAGCCTTGTCAAGTTAAAGACATTACAAAAGGTTCTCCTAGGAACCGATCCTATTAGAGATCACTCGATTAAGGGATGGCTACAATACTTGGTTAAGGGTTAAACTCTCTTAAGGGTACCTTGTTAGAAGATTTCACGAAATCAATAGCTAAAGGATTTCTAGAGCTCTCTAGCTTTCTAGATCTCAATAACTTTGAGTTACCCTGTTAAGGGATTTACAGCAAGCTAGTTAAGGTTACCCTATTAGGGGATTTTCCAACTGTTGAGGTAGTTAGAGAGCAACAGGTATTTCAATGATCTGGTAACAACACTCAATGCCAATGTAGGTCCTCTTAAGCTCCTCTTCACCTTCTGCACTTACACTCTACAGGTATCACTTCTCTCCTCTAGTCTAGCAAGAATCATGTATCCCTTCTCTTGGATACTCACACACAACTTTTGCCAACAACCTTTGAAAGAGCTACAAAATCGACCTTATAGGACAACAGACAAGTTGGTAGCATAAACCCTATACCCTAGACTTGTTAGGTTAAGGAACTCAAACAATTCAATCCTGATCATTGATCATACTGTATTAAATGCAACAGATCTTTGAATAAATCTCAAGACATTCTCCATCGTTCATTGTCCACCAATTTCATAGCAGCTGATAATCCATCACACATTTTCACCATTTACAAACTTCACACATTCCCGAGGTAGGTAGGGATAGTCTTCTTCATGCAAGATCCTTCACACGCACAAGGCTAATGTGTCAACATGATCTGTTCTTTGTTATACTACTTACTCATTACACAAAGATCACTGGTTGAGCTATATAGACTTGAAGCACTTCAACTGGAAACCCTAAAGTTGAGACTACCAACAGGTAGTCATACAATGCTTCCATGTGTCGGTTGCCATAACCATATGCCTATTCATCTTGAACAAGCACACAGCTTCACTTTGGCACAAATGCCAATTCACAGTGTTATACTAGTTTTCACATATGTCGGTTCATACCTCTTCAACATATTAACATCAATGACAACATACAATGTCATTATGTCCACATACCAGTTCACATAATGCCAACAATCTCCCCCTTTGGCATTGATGGCAATATACAAAGATATCTCTCCACTTCACATTTTCTCCCCCAATTTCTGTAGATATCTTTTCCACTTGACATCTTCTCCCCCTTTGACAACAATGCCAAAGTGGAGGCACAAGCTTCCCTATTTCATTATGTCGCTCCCCCTGAGGAGTAGCATCCTTCAACACATCAATCCATGCAATACATGATTTGACTATGCAATACATGATTTGACTATGCAATACATGACTGATGTGGAGCATGTACCTTTAGTTCACCTCCTGAAGGGGCAGTACCCCTAATTGACCTCTTAAGTGTGTAAATGTAGTCTTTGGGAGAGGCTTGGTGAATATGTCTACTAACTGCTCCTTACTAGACACATGCTCCAGTGCAATCTCTTTGTTCTGAACCTTTTCCCTCAAGAAATGATACTTAAGCTCAAAGTGCTTGGTTCTAGAATGTAAAACTGGATTCTTTGAAATGTTGATAGCACTTGTGTTATCACATAATATACTTACCAGTTCAGATACAGGGATTTTGAAGCCTTTCACTACATGCTTCATCCAAATTGTCTGAATGCAATTCATGAAAGCTACAACATACTCCGCTTCCGCTGTAGACTGAGAGATACAACTCTTCTTTTTACTCATCCATGAGACCAGTCTACCACCAAGGAAGAATGCACCGCCAATTGTGCTCTTCCGGTCATCTACATTACCAGCCAAATCAGCATCTGTGAACACTTTCAAGTTGAAGTCCTTGATGTATGGATACCACAATCCATAGTCAACTGTTCCCTTCAGATACCTAAGAATCCGCTTGACTGCAACCAAGTGGGATTCTCTTGGACTTTTCTAGAACCTTGCAGTAATGCCAATTGCATGTGGAATATCCGGTCTGCTATCCACTACATAATGCAATTTACCAATCATTGATTGGTATTCTTTCTCATCAGCCAATGCTGAGTCATCCTCTTTGGATAGTTTACAACCGGTCACCATTGTTGTACCAACCAGTTTTCTATCTTCCATGCCAAAGGTATTCAACACCTCTTTGACATACTTGGACTGAGTGATAAAGATTCCATCCTTCATTTGTGCTTGATATACTGAGGAATGGTCTTGACTCGTTCTTCTTGCTTTTCCTCTTCATCCTCATCTTCATCAGTATCAGCATTCACCGGTTCAGGAACACTGTTACTGGTACTTGGTTGACTGACAACCAGTTCCCAGAAGGTTACAACCAGTTCATTTATAGCTTGCTCACTGGCATTTTCCTTAGTTTTCTTAGAGGATTCATCAACTCTTACATTGATACTTTCCATAATTCTCTGAGTCCTATTGTTGTAACACTTGAGAGCTTTACTCTTGGTGGAATATCCTAGGAATATTGCCTCATCACATTTTGCATCAAATTTTCTCTGTTGTTCACTCCTCTTGATGTAACATTTGCTACCAAACACTCTAAAGTAGCTAACCACAGGTGTCTTTCCGGTCCAGTACTCATAAGGAGATTTATCCTTACCTTTCTTGATGAGTACCCGGTTCATTATGTAGACTATAGTGCTCACCGCTTCTCTCCAAAAGGTGTGAGCTACCTTTCCTTGAATCAACATGGTTCTAGCTACTTCAACCATAGTCTGGTTATTCCTCTCTGCTAGGCCATTCTACTATGGAGTCCAGGGGGCAGACAGTTGCCTCTTGATGCCAAATTTTTCACAATACTTGTTGAATTCACCAGAAGTGAATTGCCCTCCTTGATCAGTTCTAAGACACTTGATCCTTTTACCACTTTCCTTCTCCACTAATGCTCTAAAAGCTTTGAACTTCACAAAGGCTTCAGACTTGTCTTAAAATAATGTGACACACATCATTCTTGAGTAGTCATCAGTGAGAATCATGAAGTACCTATCACCATGCACACTTCTAGTTTTCATAGGACCACACAAATCAGTATGCACAAGATCAAGCAAGTTGTCAGTAGTGAAAGATTTACCTTTAAAGGTTAAGGAAGACATTTTCCCCAATTGACACTCTCTACACAAGGTATTATCTGGTTTTCTTAGCATCGGCAACCCTCTAACTGCCTTGATCTTACTAGCCTTCAAAATGTTATCAAAGTTTACATGGCAGAGTCTCCTATGCCATATCTAGCTATGATCAAACTTAGCCATAGGACATGTACTTATATTTGCATTCAAATGGAATAGGTTAACTTTGGTTTGCATGTCGGTGGCCACCAATTCACCATCTTTTCCTTTGACTCTACAAACTCCATTCTTGAATTCCAGAGTGAGGCCATTGTCATTCAGCTGGGCAACACTCAGAAGGTTGTGTCCGAGACCATCAACCTAGTACACATTGTCAGCACTGCTCTTTCCATTCAGAGAGATGGACCCTTGGACTTTGACCATGCATGGTGCATCATTTCCAAAGTGAATCACACCTCCATCATACTCCTCCAAGGATAGAAACTTTCTCCTCACTAGTCATATGGTGAGAACAACCATATCAATGATCCACTCATTGGAATTATCAAACCGGGAGACAAGAGCCTTCTTGTCTGACACATCTTCTTTGATAGCAACAAAGACAATATCTTCATTTTATTCATTCTCTGATTCTTCATCTGTGACACCTTCATCAACTTCCACAAAACAGTTTCTCTGGTTTCCTCCTTTGAATTTTGTGAACCTTTCTAGTCTGTCCTTGTTATCACCATTAGGATAGTTTATAGAAATATGTCCTATCCAATTACAAGAAAAGCATTTCAAAGGTAGCTTACCTTTGTATTTACCGGTTCCTTTAGGAAGCTTCCTAGCAAGGAGAGCTTCAAATGCCATTAGAATCTCCTCATCATCCATTTCTCTGCTCTGTCTAGGTTCACCACTAGTGCTAGCTTCTTTTCCTTTTCTGGATGGTATAGCAAAGGCTTTAAAAGTTGATTCAGTCTTTTGAACACTGCCATCAAAACAATTTATCTCATAGGCTGTCAACTTGGCTATGATGGAGTCCAAGGATACCTTAGTCTTATCTATTGATCTCAGCTCCTAAATAGAAGCAACCCTTATTGCATAGACCAACATTAGGGATCTCAGGACTTTGCTTACCACAATGGAATCTTCTATTTTACCACCTGCACTCTTGATTTCTCCAACAACTATTTTGATTCTTATTCCATTTTGCTGAATGGTCTCACCTTCAACCATCTGCATATCTTCAAACTTCCCTCTTAGGATTTCTTCCTTAGCCTGTTTTACATGTTCATCACCACCATAGATATTTTCAAGAGCATCCCATACCTCTTTGGGATTTACCTTGTCCTGAACATCAATAAACTCAATGTTAGATAGACTACTAATAAGGGCTTCCATGACTTGCCCATTTTCTTGTATCTCTCTCTTTTGGTCATCGGTGAGAGCACTGATAGGGACAACATAGACATTCTCAACATAACTCCAGTGTTGAGCACCCATGCTTCTGATGAATATCTTCATCCTATCTTTCCATATACCAAAATTTTCCTTGTTAAACTTTGGACCTTCCCTCTTCATCATTTGACTATGATCTTTACCTCAAGTGGTTAAGCTTACAACACAAAGGACCTGGAGGACACTCTAATATCAATTGATAACTCAATGATGAATGAATAGTACCAAACCGGTACTGAGAGGGGGGGGGGTGAATATGTACAGACAAAATACAGACCTAAACTGGTTCAGCAACAATTACACTAAATGACTGGCAAACAGTGACACTGGTTTGAGACAGAGTGCAACCGGTAAAACTCAGAACAACTAAAGCAATCATAAACCAATTACTTACTGAGTTTTCCACTCAACTCAAAACTACACTACCATTTCACCCTTATGCATGAACAAGTAATCTATCAACATATCTTCATGATAGCTAGTTCACCATGCTTTGTTGACAGGCATAAAACACAAAACCATTATATGCTTAACAGGCAATAACAAAGCATCACAAGATAAAAGCATCACATATGACACACATATTTTTCACATGGAAACCCAACTGGGAAAAACCATGGTGGGGATGAATACCCACAAGCTTTTTGTTGAACTCTTTGGAAGTTCGCTCTATTAGAAGCCTTGTTCGGTTAAAGACATTACAAAAGTTTCTGCTAGGAACCGATCCTGTTAGAGATCACCCGATTAAGGGTTAAAACCTTTTAAGGGTACCTTGTTAGAGGATTTCAAGAACTCAATAGCTAAAGGATTTCCAGAGCTCTCTAGCTTTCCAGATCTCAATAACTTTGAGTTACCCTGTTAAGGGATTTACAGCAAGTCGGTTAAGGCTACCCTGTTAGGGGATTTTCCAACTATTGAGGTAGTTAGAGATCAACAGGTATTTCAATGATTTGGTAACAACACTCAATGCCAATGTAGATCCGCTTAAGCTCCTCTTCACCTTCTGCACTTACACTCTACAGGTATCACTTCTCTCCTCTGGTCTGGCAAGAATCATGTATCCCTTCTCTTGGATACTCATACACAACTTTTGCCAACAAGCTCTGAAAGAGTCACAACATTGACCTTATAGGACAACAGATAGGTCGGTAGCATAAACCCTTAACCCTAGACCTATTAGGTTAAGGAATTCAAATAGTTCAATCCTGACCGTTGATCATACTGTATTAAATGTAGCACATCTTTGAATAAATCTCAAGACATTCTCCATCGTTCATTATCCACCGATTTCATAGTAGCTAATAATCCATCACGCATTTTCAACATTTACAAACTTCACACATTCCCGAGGTAGATAGGGATAGTCTTCTTCTTCCAAGATCCTTCACGCGCACAAGGCTGACATGGCAACACGATCTATTCTTTGTTATACTACTTACTCATTACATAATGATCACTAGTTGAGCCATACAGACTTGAAGCACTTCAACCAGAAACCCTAAAGTTGAGACTACCAACCGGTAGTCATACAATGCTTCCATGTGCTGGTTTCCATAACCATATGTCGGTTCATCTTGAACAAGCACACCACTTCACTTTGGCACAAATGCCGGTTCACAGTGTTATACCGGTTCTCACATATGCTGGTTCATACCTCTTCAACATATTGACATCAATGACAACATACAATGTCATTATGTCCACATACCGGTTCACATAATGCCAACAGAGAAAAGAAACAAAGGCGTATCCTGCATGAGTTAAGAGGCACACAAAATGTTGTGTGGGCTAACAAAAGAAAAGGAACACCACACAAAGATAATGAAGGCTTATCCCACATGGGTAACTTGGACATGCAGATGGTCTTGTGGGGAAAGAAGACCGTGACCCTCGAGATGCAGAGATCCATGTGGTGGTCAACCAAGTTTGACTAGATGACCTGCATGATGATTTAGAAGAATATTGATGCCATGAATGTTTGTCGGTATAGTTTGAGGTCTATGTGGGTGAGGCGTATAATAGAAAGATCAGCCATAGAATGAAGTTCAAAGGATCTAAGAAGATTGATAAACCACATGGACATTAACCAAGTCTGACTCGATGATGTGGCATGTACAGGGAGAATTAGAGAACACCTATCGAATTGATGAAAGGGTATTCTACCAACAGAAATGAGGTTTGTGATTGACTTGGCAGCCATTTTTACAAGCAAATAGTCTCAACGGTCCATGTGGTAGTTTACCATAGTTGACTAGGTGACCTGGACAATGAATAAGAAGATGTGTGTATGACAATAGGCAAAATGATCTACGTGGTGATTTGATCAAGCTTGACCAGATGTTTTGGATGCTAAAAATGAAGCCATGTTGCTTCGAGGTGGTTGGGAATTAAATTTGATATGTAGAAGTTGGTACTTGTAGATATTTTAATAAGGTGGCTGTCAATCTCCTTAGGATAGATTGATAGAGGATAGAGGTGCACTAATGGTGACCGAGTTGCAAGCTAGTTGTTTGGCTTGAGGTGATCAAGAAGAAGCTAAATACAATCTATGGGAAAAATGGAGTTTATAAAATATAGCAAACTAGGTACAAAGAATAGATAGAAGATAGGGAGAATGCATGAAGACTATCTATCTGAGTGGTGTATAGAGAATCTGATCTCTATACAAACATAATCTTTCAGAGGTCGAGAAGGTTAGAGTTTGAATCTATTCTTTGAGGGAAATATTTTAGATATAGAGATGACCGAATGAAGAGGCATTTGATGTGATATTACAGACTGCATGGCATGATAACAAGAAAAAAAGGTTGTCCTATGAGTGATGTGAGTTGGACAAGTGTGTGTTGTTGTGTAGAAGAAAAGAATCTCAGGAGAGAATAGATAATGGTGTGTTGTGATTGTAGGGTGAATACACGGAGAGAAGAAAATGAAGCAAGAGAGAAATAGAAGCCAGAGTGTGTAGAGCCAAGGTAGAAAGGGCAAAGAGAAAAAGTGATCTGAGTAGAAGACAGAGAGAAAAGACCAGAGATCAAGTACAAAGATAGATAGAGAGAAGTGAATGACAGAAACCTAGCGGGATAAAAATTAACAAAGGAAAACAAGAAACTTCATTATCCCATTTACTGAATCTTTAAGAGAGATATTTTCATGGGGGAAAAAATCCAAGGGAGATTGCTTGAAGAAGCTTATCCCACATGACACAAGGATGGTGTCTACGATCCCGTGAGATAAGAAAAAGCGAAGACAAAAAAAATAAAGGCTTATGCTGCATGAGTTAAGAGGTACACAAAATGTTGTGTGGGATAAAAAAAGAAAAGGCACACCACACAAAGATAATGAAGGCTTATCTCGCATGGGTAACTTGGACATGCAGATGATCTTGTGGGGAAAGAAGACTATGGCCCTTGAGATGCAGAGATCCATGTGGCGGTCAACCAAGTTTGACTAGATGACCTGCATGATGATTGAGAAGAATTTTGATGCCACGAATGCATGCCGATAGACTTTGAGGTCTATGTGGGCAAGGCATATAATAGAAAGATCAGCCACAGAATGAATTTTAAAGGATCTAAGTAGCTTTATAGTCCACATGGACATTAACCAAGTTTGACTTGAAGATATAGCATGTGTAGAGAGAACTGGAGAGCACCTGTTGAAGTGATGAAATGGTATAATACCAACAGAATTGAGGTTTGTGATCGACTTGGGAGCCATGTTTACAAGAAAATAGTCTCAAAGGTCCATATGGCAGTTGACCATCATTGACTAGGTGACTTGGACAATGAATAGGAAGATGTGTGCATGACAATAGGAAAAATGATCTACATGGTGATTTGATTGAGCTTGAACAGATATTTTGGATGCCGAAGATGAAGACATGTGGCTCCCAGGTGGTTGAGAATTAAGTTTGATATGTAGAGGTTGGTACTTGTAGATATTTTAATAAGGTGGTTGTCAATCTCCTTAGGACAGGTCAATAGAGGATAGAGGTTCCTTAATGGTGATCGAGTTGCAAGCTAGTTGTTGGGCTCAAGGTGCTCTAGAAGAAGCTAAATCCAATCTATGGGACAAATGGAGCTTACTAAATATAGAAAATAAGGTACGAAGAACAATCAAAAGATAGGGAGAATGCATGATGACTATCTATCGGAGCGGTGTACGGAGAATCTAATTTGTATGCAAATATAATCTCTCAGAGGTCAAGAAGATTAGAGTTTGAATCTATTGCTGGAGGGAAATCTTGCAGATATAGTGATGAATAAATGAAGAGGCATTTGATGTTATATGATAGGATTAGTTGAGGCAGCTGAGATGGGAAAGCTGTGTGGACAAGTGGTAGAGCAGACAAAGTAAAATATAGGGATGATGTGGTGCGTGAAACCGTCATGATGACAATGATGATCAAGTCCTCCTGGATCAATGACTCAGATTCAAATTTTATCATGAACACATGTTAGATATTTGTGTGTCTAGGGACTCAAATTGCCAACTAGACTAACCAAATGAACGATCTGCATGGTGGATAGGAAATTTTACAGACTACATGGCATGATAACAAGAAAAAAAAAAAGGTTGTCCTGTGGGTGATGTGAGCTGGATGAGTGTGTGCTTTTGTGGAGAAGAAAAGAATATTAGGAGAGAATAAATAGTGGTGTGTTGTGATTATAGTGTGAATATACGGAGAGCAGAAAATGAAGCAAGAGACTAAGCGAGAGAGAAGCAGAAGCCAGAGTGGCAGAAAAGAAAAAGTGATCTGAGTACAAGATAGAGAGAAAACACTAGAGATCAAGTACAAAGATAGATAGAGAGAAAAGAACAAAGAAGAAGAGATCAGAAAGAGACCAGATCAGTAAGGTGTTGCAAAACCTCATTTGCAAAAGGTATATAACATGTATTTGTAATTATATTCATTATAATCACTGAGTGGGTTCTCAAAGCATGGGTAAGGTGCTCCTTTGTCTAGAATCTCATAAACTGTAGGGGTTGCTTTTCTTTAGGTTGGTTCCCTAAAGCTAGGGGTTGGTTCTCCTTGGGTTGATTCTCTAAAGATAGGGGTTGGTGCTCCTTGGGTTGGTGCCCTAAACTTAAAGGGTTGGTGATCCTTTGGGTTGGTCCCCATAAAATTTGTAACCAGTGATTTCATTGTGAGGATGGATTGGAGTAGTAGACTCTAGTAGCTATTCTCACTGAGGTTTTTCCCATATTGGGTTTTCCTCGTACATCTGGTGTTATGTGATGTGCCTTTTATGTGTGTGTGTTGATTTGCTAAATATGTTTGCTCATGGTTTTGTAATTAATTATATTGTTGCTTAGATCTTTAGAAGGCAAAAACATTTATTTATTACCATTGACTCACCCCCCTCACAATGGTCCATTGTGTTCCTTCATAAACTTTTTGTTTAATAAAAGTAAACCATTTCATTCTAGAATAATAATCAATGAGTAACATAAAATGCATTTCACCATTCAATCATGTTTTACTTGTAGGTCCACATATATCCACATGAATAAACTCCAAAGACCTCATGGTAGAGTACTTCAAGTTCTTAATTTGTTCCTTGTTTGATTTCCCATATGACACTTCATGCACATTGTGTTAGTAGGTTTGATAATATCTAGTAAATCTCTGACAGCATGAGTAGAATTGATCTTCAATGTAAGGAAAGTAGACTGCATAAATTGCCTTCCTAGTGTCAATTTCTTACAGAAGTAATGTAGATGAGTGTTTTAAATTTGAATTACAACAACTAAGATACACAATACAAGATAAAAGGAGCAACATGAAAAACAAAAACACAGAGATGTATGCCATATTTCACATGGGAAAACCCTTAAGGGTGAAAAAATCACACACCAAAGTAATCCCTTGTGTAAGTGTAAAACAATTACATACAAGTTTACACCTTTGATCTGATCTATGTTCAAGAGTAGTACATAATATTATAATCTTAATCTCATTTTCAAATTAGATTTTTATAGAATTACCAATCAATTACTGCAATCCTCTTTCGCACAATGATATAAATAATCCTCACATGATCCAACCACCTACAACTATTTTCTAGACTTTTAAAATGTCTTTGTCGAAAATTAAATTGTTTCAGTTGCTACATCTTCCAACTATCAAACTTCTTAGATTATCAATAACACACATGTTATCACCATCACTTCCTCTAAGTCATTCCAGTTTTCACCAATCATCAGCAGACAACTCAAGAAGTCAAAACAAGTCCATTGTGGTCCCCACCAAGTCTAAAATATTATTGGCAAATGTTCCTCACCTCGACTATGCCTTAAAAATTTCTTAGTGAATTTCATAGTCTCACTGAAATCATCTTTGTCTCTTAGACAACCATCATGTTATATCGACATTGGGAATTGGCTATTTGGCATAAAATGGAGCTTCAAGTTCTGTGTTGAAATGTCTTAGCAAACCCTTGAGTGACACTAAAAACAATAGTGCATCGACAAGACTCCAACACTATCATACTGATGTAGCCTTTATCACCACAAAGTAAGACTTTCGTTACCTCTAAACAATCTTAGTGAAACCCCAAGCTACAACAAAATCTTTATCTTTGTCAAGCCTTAACCAAAGCTATATTAAACTTGGGCTTATCGTTGTAGCAACCTTTAACTTTGATTGACTGTTATGGGATACATACTGAAGCTACAAGTTATACCAATATACTGCTTCATGTTGGCAAGACACATCAATTGTCTCCCCGATATTGGTAAGAGGAGTGACTTCTCTGAACTTCCTGGTAGAGTCTTACCGAAACTAGATGCTATACCAAAATTACTACTTCTCTAGGCGAGTGCTTAACACAAAGGTTATCAACTACTATATCAATAACACAAAGCTTTTTCAATTCCCTTTTAAGATGATCAATAATAGGAAAGTTATCCACACTGAACTGCTCATTTCAGAGACCAAGTGCCATCTACTCGAGATTTTAGCCAGTAAGTTTGAGACACCCATTCTCAACATTCACCATGTTGTTGAAGTTAACATGTCCCAACCATTTGTGCCATAACTAATATTCACTACTTTGTGCTAGTAAAAAACTACTTCCCTTTATTCGTTCACATAGTAGACATCGCCATTTATTATTATATCTTCTTCTACAAGTAACCTTTTGGAACCCGCTTTTCTAATCTCATACCAGAAACCATGAAATATGAACTTGTAGCCTTGCAAGACATTTGACTCACACTCAAAATATTATGTTTGAAACCTTTAACATGTAGTAAACATCATCTACATTATGCTTACCATCAATGAATATGGTGACTTTACAACAAATAGGTGCAAGCTCCTAACCAATAAACTTCACTAATCCACTATCATATTCTTCAAAGTTTATGGAATTCCTTTTAACTCCTATCGTATGCTTTTAGCATCTAGAATTAATTATCCAAGCTTTAGATTCCAATTTTATGTGAAATGTAATATTCACAATCATTGAACTTTCACTAGTATTCCTATTATGTGGAGTAGCAAACCTTTCACTGTTATTTTCTTCTATGGGCAAAAATAATGATTCATCATTTGAGTTATCTCAATCTTCTTCTTTAGAGGAATAGTTCTCTATTGAACAAAAAAAAATCCTCATCTTTATCATCTATACTTCTATTTATGTATTTTCTCCTATAATTATCCTTTCTCTTGTTTTTTCTGGCACACCCAGTGGGACCGAGTTTCATGAGTTTCACATCATTTTGTTGGAGATTTGGTGCATTCTTCAGCATTTTCAACCTTGAGGAGGAATTCTACAAGAACTTGATGACTCCACAGGTTCAAATCATTTGGTTGATTTTATTGGTATGTACTTGATTCTTTGTTTTGAGTAGATGGATCATTTGCACTTGTTTAAAATATTATCTATAAATATTCTATTTTCCTTATGCTTTAGTATGAAGGGATATTATGAACAATGCATGTTTCCACCTCCTTTCCAAGAAAATGCAAGCATTCTAGCTCCATGTTAGCAATATCAAGCTGACTATGCTTCCAGTTTTGCTTCACATTCCCCTACTACAACAAGTTATGAGCAACTTCCTAATTGTTGTCTCCCACCCATGCCTGTACAACCTTTTTGGCAGCCTGCATATGCTTACCAATAGTCAAAAGAAGCTTATTATTGTTGGTGTAAATAATTATTCATCATGGATATTATTACACCTTACCTAAGTTTACTTAGGTACATGAATATCATAGTAGTTTAAGTATGAGACACTTGGGTGTTTGTGCCACATTGGGATAGTGTGTAGGAGAATTTCCACCTTTTATGGTCTGACCTTGTTGTTACATTCCACCTCATTTGAAATATTTTATTGTTTCTCCTACCTACCCAGACCTATTTCCTACCTACCCTTGTTTCCTATTGAGACACATGTCATGTTTGTGTGCTCACATATCCATATAGCCTTGCCTATATAAGCAGGCTCATCTACATTGTTTGTACGAACAATCAATCAACATCTTGTAATGATCCAGTTGATCACATTTTGCATCTTGATAGAATATAGTTTATCCCTATCATCTATTTTGTTCTCTCTTATTTGTGCTTTATTTCGTCTTGATCTTGGCAAAATCTCACATGGTATCAGAGCCATTAGAGTGTCATTGGTTTGCCAATTGAGAGAAATTTGGGGAACTTACATTTTGGAGCTTTCTATTGCAGGTTATTATTGGAGCTTATTGGGTCAAATCTGAGGTCATCATTAGATTGAGGAGGTTTGAGAAATTAAGAATCGCCTTTTATTTCGTCCAAATCCGACATTCGAGGCCAAATCTAGAGTTGTTTGAAGGTGGAGGGTGGTGATTTGTCCCAGCACTGATCTACAATTTTGGCCAAATCCATCATCGCCATTGCGCTCAGAAGGCCCAAAACCCCAAGATCGTTGTCAATTTGTCAAAATCGGCCTCCGCTACTCCAAGTTGAAAAAATATCCCCTCCTGGACTGTCATACGGACTTGCAGGTACAGGTCTGATTTCTTTTTTTTCAAATTTCTTTTCCATTTTTGTTTTTTCGGAAATTTCAAAAAGAAAAAAAAAATTGGGAGAGGGGGCATTTTTTTTGTTTGTTTTAAATAAATAAAAACAAAAAAAAAAATCTTTTTTTTGGGGCTGCCCACAGGCCACTTGTGGTGACCGCAGGCTATGGGTGGCCCGCAGGCCCTACGCGTACCAAAGGGTACACCTGCGGCCACCACGGGCCCCTTCCCGTGAGGGGGGGGTTAATGGCATTTTTTAGTTTTTTTTTAGTTCTTTTTTTAGTTTTTTTTAAATTAACAAATAATTTTTTTTTAAATATGGTTTTTTAATAATAATTAAAAAAAAATTAATTTTTTCTTATTTTTGTTAAAGTTTTTTTTATTTAAAAAAAAAATGGGTATTGCCTTTTTATATTTTTTTCTTTATTTTTTAATAAAGTTTTTTTATGGGCTTTAATAAATTGTTTTTATTTAGATTTTTTAAATCTTTTAAAAACAAAAATATCATGGAATAAGTGAAATTGGGAACATAATTTTTTCTTATCACTTTATACCTGTCTTGCAATGCTTCCAACCGACAGTCAAGGGGGTGGGTTGATTTGCTCCTTTATATGTTTTGGTCACATCCCAATCAGAGGTGTCTTTTTCTACAGTATTCTACAGGGCTTCTTGGTGTCATCATTTTCATGTTTCCATATTTGCACTATCATGTTTGTGAGATTTTGCCAAGATCAAGAGGCAATGGAAAGCACAAATAAGAGAGACAAAATATATGATAGAAATAAACTGTATTCTATCAAGATGAAAATACTGATCAACTAGATCATCAATCATTAAATTACATACAATGAATATGAGCCTGCTTATATAGGCAAGGCTATATGGATATGTGAGCACACAAACATGACATGTGGCTCAATACGAAATAAGGGTAGGTAGGAAATAGGTGTGGGTAGGTAGGAGAAACAATGTAATAGTCCACATGAGGTGGATCACCCACTGAATGTGGAGTGTAACAACAAGGTCAACACCATAAAAGGTGGAAATTCTCCTACACACACTATCCCAATGTGGCACAAACACCCAAGTGTCTCATACCCAAACTACTATGAAATGCATGTACCTAAGTAAACTTAAGTAAGGTGTAATAATATCCAAGATGAATAATTATTTACACCAACACCCCCCCTTAAGTGCAACCTAGGGGATGCACTAAAGTCTACAATGCAACTAAGCAATGCAAGATGGGTCTCGGCTACGAGACCATGTTAGCTACCCATGTACAGATGCAAATGCATGCAAACCAATGCATGAAATCTCTCACAAAGCGGGGAAAGAGAGAAAAACCCAATTGGAAAAAACCCTCCCCCAAAAGAGAGATGAAAACTAGATACAAAGAACTCTCATAGAAGTATGTGAAGGACAAAACCCCACGTGAGGAAAAAGTCCCCCCCATATGAGAGAAGAAGAAGAGAGACTAGGAAGCCCCCCCTCAATCTAGAATCTACACCAATGATAGAAGCTCGAAGATGAATGAAGAAACTACTCCATGAACATCGAACAACATTCCTCCCCTTAGGAAGAAACAAAACCAAAGGTGTATCCATGCAGTCTCCCCAATCATGAAGGGAAGATGAAGCAAAAATACTCATGATGAAAGGAATCTCTGAAAACTGCTCAAGTGTCTCCATGTCGATGTTGAAAGGTACCCCCTCCAAAGGTGGTAAACTGTGCCACACTACTGAAAAAGGTACTCCAAGATCTTGTGCAGATGAATGTAGAACAATATCCAAAGACTCATATGTCAACCTCTAAAGATTGATCATGTAGAGAATGCACAAGAGGATCAGAGTGATCCCTCGCAACAACCAAAGAAGGATCATCTTCATTAAAGAGAAGATGAATGTCATCAATGGTGTCTCCCAAATCCGCAATGTAGGACTCCACAAACAAACCTGCAATGTCTATCAAGTAGGCATCCCAATCAACTGAAGCTGGAAGACATGAAATATCTTGCTGCACTAAATCATAAGAAGGCAAAACTGTCACACTAGTTGCATCATCAGGTGCAATAGGTGGTGTGATATCAAGAGAAGGAGATGAAATGCAAGGCTTAAGAATGGGGTCACATGTGAGAATCCCCAAGTTCAAATGCCCAAAGTTCTCAAAATCTGAATCATCAACATAGGAAGAATCAACCTCATCAATAGGACCAAAATGTGAAAAAGAGTACAACCGAGATGCATGATCAACCACCCCAGTCACAATGATAGCTCCACTCTCCAAGTCTCTAATGATAACTAAATCAGGTGTGAACTCCACAGTTTTCCTAGTTGCCCCATGTGTGATTTGATAGATGGAAAGAAGATTATTTGTCAAGTGGGGTACGCACAGCACATCATTGAAGGAGTTATCCCCAATGGCAATAGATCCTTTCCCAATCACATCCATGTATGTATGATTGCCCAACAAAATCTGTGGCATGTGGCAAGGCTCAAATGTAGAAAACATAGACTATGAAGATGCCATATGATGAGAAGCCCTATATCTAGAAGCCATCTCCCTGAATCATGACTTGTAGTAGCACAAAGAGCTTGTCCCTTTCCTTTATCTATCCCAAAAGAGTGATCCTTTCCTTTATCCTTGGAAGAAGAAGTTGATGTAGATATTCTAGAAGGTAGGTTGATTCTATTCTTCTCAAGAAGATTCTTCAACTCATCAATATCCTTCTTATAACAATGATGCTCATCATGTCTTGACTTCTTGCAATATCCACAAAAAAGATTGTCCTTATATGATTTCCTCTTAGGTGAGAATGGTGAATCACCTTGTTATGGAGAGGAAGATTGTGCTCCATCTTGATGTGGTTTAGACTTAGGTTGCTTTTGATTCTTGCCTTTTCCTTGATTACTTTGAGTCCCTTTATTAGTCACCAAAGCTTGTGACTTTGAAGATTTGAGAATCCCCATCATGGTCAACTTAGATTGCTCAAGTATCAACATCTCCGTGAATGAATCAAATGAGGGAGAAGTGTATGAGGAACCTTGAGCTAACCTATGGGTGTGAAAGCTAGATACAAAGGCTGCATACTCTGAAGAAAGCTTGTCCAACAAGTTATAAACCAATTGAGCATCCTTTTTGTCAATACCACAATCCTTTAGCTTTGCTCTTAACTCAATTGCTTTTGTGATATAATCTTGGATTGTATCAAAATCCTTGGGATCCAAAGTTGTGAGTTCACTATCAAGCTTGTAGCCCTTAATCTCATCAACTTGACCATATAATTTCTTAAAAATATCCCAAGCCTCTTTAATTGTAGTACACTTATCAATGTGAAAAATGAGGTCATCTGATACATACTTTCTAAGAGTTCCAAGTACCATAGAATTCTTAATAAGCCATTCAATTTGAGCATTAGGATCAACCTTAGGATCAGGTGGTGCTGTAATAGTTTCATTTACATAATGAATGAGTCCTTTTTCCATTAGTTTACTCCATGCCTTAATTTTCCATGATGCATAATTATGAGGAGTTAAAAGTGGAAATTTAGGAGAACCCATAGCACCAAAATGAAAAAATACAAGATAGAGAGAGACACAATCACACAAGACACCCCCCCAGAATACTCAATCAAGAAATCCCCCCAAAATGGTGATTTTGGCACTTTATACTTAGTGCATATACAATGGGCCACTTGCAAAACAAGGCAAAGTGGACTTCTGATTTCAATTTACAACTTCTCAAAATGAGATCTAAGAGACTTCAACAAATACTGCTAGTGATCTAAACTGAGATCCAAGCAAAATGCAAGTACCAAATATGCCAAAAATGGCCAAATACTGAAAGTACAATTTCTACTTAAAATCACTACAAACAGATGGCCGATTATGAAAGTAGATGAAAAAATATGCACTTTAAAAAAAAATGGCACCTGAAAAGGAGTCCATATGAGCCCAAACGAAGCCTCCAAAGTTGTAAAAATCAGAATTTCACGATTTTTGAAAAACCTGTACCCAAAAATCAGAAACCACCTACACCACTATACATATCATGAAATTCTAACCCAAAACAAAAAAAATTGCTTGAAGAAACCAGTCCGGATGAGTGAGATATCACTATTTGAAAATTGCCTGCAAAATTATAATTTCTGGAAACTTTCTGCTGCAGCATCAAACTTCAAATGCCTCTAGATTTGGCCTCTAAAGTCCGATTTGGATGAAACAAAAGGCAAAAATAACTTTCTTGGTCCTCCTTAATTCAATGGTATCCTCAGATTTGACCCATCAAGCTTCAATAAAAACCCGCAATAGAAAACTCCAAAATACACAACCTCAAATAGCATCAAATTTCTCTCAATTAGCAAACCAATGACACTCTAATGGCTCTGATTCCATGTGAGACATGGACCTGCTCTAATACCATGTGAGATTTTACCAAGATCAAGAGGCAATGGAAAGCACAAATAAGAGAGACAAAATATATGATAGAAATAAACTATATTCTATCAAGATGAAAATAATGATCAACTGGATCATCAATCATTCAATTACATACAATGAATATGAGCCTGCTTATATAGGCATGGCTATATGGATATGTGAGCACACAAACATGACATGTGACTCAATAAGAAATAAGGGTAGGTAGGAAATAGGTGTGGGTAGGTAGGAGAAACAATGTAATAGTCCATATGAGGTGGATCACCCACTGAATGTGGAGAGTAACAATAAGGTCAACACCATAAAAGGTGGAAATTCTCCTACACACACTATCCCAATGTGGCACAAACACCCAAGTGTCTCATACCCAAACTACTATGAAATGCATGTACCTAAGTAAACTTAAGTAAGGTGTAATAATATCCAAGATGAATAATTATTTACACCAACAATGTTGTATGCTCTTGCATGATCAATGTTGTACTTGCACTATCATAAAGTACCACACCTCTTTGTATCTTGTCATTGTTGACTATTTGATGTAATCCTCTTGTACATGTAGATTAGGAATATCTTGTGAGACTTGGTGCATGACTCTAGTTGAGACTTAGATTGTACACATTTGTGCATGGCTTCCGTCAGACTTGGATTTTACCTGTATTTCTGTTATTTACAAGTATCCAAATGATGCTCAAAGCAGGTTGTCTCCATGCCTGATCTTTATTTTGTTGCAGCGAGTGAGTCATTCTCATCAACATTGGTACCTGGTCTTGTCACACTTTGACATTATTGGTACAACATTGGCTCTCTTTCTTCCTTATGGGGAGTTATTTTGGTCAACATCATTGGACCATCTTTGCAGAAGATTCAACATTGAGGGGGGGCTTCATGGTCTCTTCTCTCTTATGGTGGGGACATATTTTGTTCTTCTTCTTCATTATTGAGAGCATTGTGTGCTTTCATCATCTCTCTTTTGGGGGAGGGTTTTTTCCCATTGGGTTTTTCTCTCTTTCTCCGTTTATGGGAGATTGCATTTGCGTTTGTACATGGGTACCTCCCATGGCCTCGTAGCTAGGACCCATCTTGCATTGTAGACTTTGGTGCATTCCCCTAAGTTGCACTTAAGGGGGGGTGTTGGTGTAAATAATTATTCATCTTGGATATTATTACACCTTACTTAAGTTTACTTAGGTACATTCATATCATAGTAATTTGGGTATGAGACACTTGGATATTTTTGCCACTTTGGGATAGTGTGTGTAGGAGAATTTCCACCTTTTATGGTGTGATCTTGTTGTTACATTCCACCTCATGTGGAATATTTTATTGTTTCTCTTACCTACCCACACCTATTTCCTACCTACCCTTGTTTCTTATTGAGCCACATGCCATTTTTGTGTGCTCACATAACCATATAGCCTTGCCTATATAAGCAGACTCATCTACATTGTTTGTACGGGCAATCAATCAACATCTTGTAATGATCCAATTGATCAGATTTTGCATCTTGATAGAATACAATTTATCCCTATCATCTATTTTGTTCTCTCTTAATTGTGCTTTCCATTGCCTCTTGATCTTGGCAAAATCTCACAATTATGTCTCCCATCAGCATGTCAACTCCTCCCCCAACACCTAAATGCAAGGAACTTGGAAAATGTTAGCATTGGAGAAATAATGATGAGTTTCCAAGAATAGTTGAAGGTTATTGAGGAGGAGAAAGAATATTTTCTACAACAAGACCAACGTTCTTACTAGTCCCAACTTCAGCGACATCGGGTAGAGGCTCAAAGAAAACAATAAGAGCAGTTTCTTTCAATGCAAGCTTCTGCTAAGGAAGCTAAGATTAGACGACTAGTGACCATCAAAGAACAACTCATGCGAGAGGAGAAATCACCCACTGGAGCTCCTAAATTTGAGACTTGAAGCATGAGCCCCCTCAAGATTTTTAGTGTAAAATATTTCCCCCTTGGTTCTCTGTCCCTGATGCTATTTCACTTTTGATAGTAGACCTATTGTTTGAAGGGTTGATTGTTCTCGTGAATAGAAGAAAGAAGAAGAGTAGTTTGTTTGTTGTGAGCATTTGTATGCTTGCAATGATGAAGAACCACCCTTATCACAAGAGAAAATTGAAGATGGATAGTTGTAGCAAGGCATCAACAAGAAGATAAGGGAGAAAAATGAAGAAGAGGATTTATTCCTCTCATTTCATGAACTTCCTTTCTTTGTTGACCATGAGGAATAAAGCTTTTCCATTTCTACATTGGAAAAATTATTAAAGAAGCAAGAAGTTGTTGAAAAGAATGGAAAATTCCATGAGGCTAAGTGGGAGGAGAAGCTTGATTCTGATTTAGAACATCATGAGGATTGTTGTGAAGTAGGGGTGATCTTTGCCACAAAAGAAAGAAAGGAGGATATCGATGAAGACCTATTTTAGGATGAGCTGGAAGTTTTCTACTCATCTATTGACATCAAGCCATCATCTCCTAAGTTGTAGGATCATTATGAGCATGCACAACAAGAGGAGGTTTCCATACTATGAGATGAGCCATCATGACTAGTCCTTGTCAGTCAAAAAGACCTAAAGGACCTGTAGGGAATGACTGCAAGTCCAATGTTCATTGCTTGAACTTGATACTTTCACGAGGATTCCCCATAAGGCATCTAGTTCAGTTGGATAGTACCAAGTCACCCTAGGTCATGCTTACCTTTAATCATGAAGATGAGAATCAAGGAGAGAAGGTTCAGCCTGCCAACTCACTACAGGAGGATAGCATTTAGAAATGGGTAGGCTTTTCTATTCCCAGTCTATGGGAGGCATTCCAACAGTTTGTTGGATGCTTATTATTTTTTCATTTATGGTTGCTTGTCCAAGAAGATGTGAAGCATCATAAGTTGGTCATAAGGGAAAGCTACTTTGATAAGCCCATTAATGGCTTTGTTTATTTTCATTTCAGAGTGTGGAGATCAATGTAAATAGTAGTTAGATGTTTTTTATTTCTAAGAAGTGCAGTTGCACATGTTGCATTCTCGTAAGTCTCTAGTGTTCCTCTAAGTGCCATGGTGCACATGTTGTGTGGATCATCTTGGTGACTCTGTGCCTAATGGATAGCTAAGGCTACCATTTGTGTGCCCTTATGATTCATCATTGAAAACCGATCTGAGATATTTCAAACAAATCAACAAAGTGGGAGCTCCCTTTTGGCATGAATATGATAGTTCTGATACTTAATATAAGTACAGATCCAATAGCCAACAAGATGAGAGGGGGGGGGGTGAATCATACAAACTTAATCATCCATAAAAACATCAGATTCAACCTCAGTAACATATATCAGTCATATAATCAAAAACTGTAAAACATGAAAATGCAAAAGCATATGAACAATATAAACCTCATAACACCAGATTTAAGGTGGAAACCCAAATAGGGAAAAAAACACTATGGGATTTCGAACCCACTAAGAAATATACTCTTCTAGAGTATGCTCGGTTAAAAGCAAATGCTGTTAAAGATTACAAACACATTGCTAGATGTGACCCGGTTAAGGGATTTCCCTCAGATCTGTTAGGATCTTCACTTTGTTAGAAGTGACCTTGTCAAAGCATTTCAAACACTCAATCAGAATGTCACCTTGTTAGAGGATTTACATATAAGACTGTTTAGTCCACTCGGTTAAGATATTTCTTGTCACTTTCACAAAATAATAGTAATACAATCTATCTGCAACTTCACATCTGAAATGCTAAAGCAGATTCCTATTTGTTCAATACAATCTAGACATAGAACTAATCTTGTCTATCTGCTGGGCATCAATACTCTGTTATTCTAACAGGTCTTCAAGCTTTTGTGCTCGGTAATCACTATGTAACATCCTTGTGCATACACTTGCCTGCATGCATTGTTTATCAATAGTTCCTTATTTATAAACAATCTTCTAACTGCTTAATCTCCTTGATCACATTTCCCATGATCAATCATAGCCATTAGATCTTCAATCTTGTCTAGTTCCATTATATCTTTCAATCTGAAAATGTTTTACCCCACCTTGGAACTTGCACAATCACCTTGGAACTTGTGTTAGGGTAATGCGGTTCAATCTGAGCTGTAGATCTTCTTGTCAACTTTCCATTGCCTTAGATTCATTTAACAAACTTCTTTTATGGCTTGCCAATCATTGATCCACTCCAGCTCATCAGCATCTTTCATTAAATATCACATGTAAACATTTAATGCATTCTATTATAGCTCGGTTACAACTCGGTGAATACTAAACTTCACTTGGTAGACATTTTGTCTTCATTAACCGACTATGATAACCTTAGGGTTTACCGACTAGGTTCTTTGCTTGATAACATAGTATAGTATTAACCTTTACATTTTACAACATATGTATGATGTTAAAACAATCTAAAACATCAAGATCTCATCATTGTCTGACTCGGTAGAGTTGCCCATTGAATAACTTATCCCCTTATTCATCATATTCTTTCCTGTGTCTTTATCAACTTTTTTTATAATCTTCATATCATATTTCTTAACATATGGCAACATCATACTGAATTAGAAAATCAATTTCTTGACATCAATGAAAAAATAATAATATCAAGATAGTAAAACATCTTTAATCAATTATGTCGATAATCATCAACAACCTTCTCAATATCCTTGTAATATTGCCAACAATCTCCCCCTTTGGCATTGATGGCAAAACCAATTGATTTGACCTTTAAAAAATTTGGATTGCTATGATTCTGAAATGCTGAAATGCTCTCCCCCATACATCAGACTTCTCTTCTATTTTTAGTCTTTATTTCAATCTGTAGTCTTCTCTCAGTCTTCTCAGGTCTTCTCTCCTTTTGGTAGATCTTCTCCTTCTTGGTCTTCTCCCCCTAGGTAGGTCTTCTCCTTCTTGGTCTTCTCCCCCTTTGACAACAATGCCAAAAATAATAGAACTAAAACATAATTTCTTTCTGTAAGAAGTTATATCCTACCGTTGTGTGTCAACTAAGTCTTGATCAGAGCATTTGTTTACAATTCTTGTTCCCTGTATCATTTTTTCTATTATCCCTATTATTATTTCTAGTACACTTTCAAAAAAACATTCTAAAGTGTATCACTCTAGCATCAGCTCCCCAAAAGATATTCAATAGAGTCATCGAAGTGATTCTTTCACCGAACTCGGTCAGTGAGTAAAAGATAGGGGTAGGACCCCTAACTTACTTTTGAGATATTCAAAAGTGTCCTTTGGTAGTGGCTTGGTGAAGATATCAGCTATTTGCTCCTTTGTGTTGACATATTCCAAAATCACTTTCTTCTCTTGAGCTTCTTCTCTAAGATAATGATATTTGATAGAGATGTGCTTTGTCTTAGAGTGCATAATAGGGTTCTTTGAAATATTAATGGCACTAGTATTGTCACAAAATATAGTTACTGGCTCGGTAACTTTCTCATTTATATCTTCCAACAGTTGTTTGATCCATGCAATGTTGGTACAATTCAGTGCTGCTGCAACATATTCAGCTTCGGCTGTTGACTGAGAAACACATCCTTGTTTCTTGCTAAGCCAACTCACTAGTCTTTCTCCTAAGAAGAAAGCTCCTCCACTTGTGCTTTTTCTATCATCAATGTTGCCTGCCCAATCAACATCAATATAAACTTTTAGATCAAAATCATTTCCTTTCTGATATACTAAGCCATAATCTTCAGTGCCTTTCAAGTATCTGAAAATTCTTTTGATTGTTGTCATGTGTATTTCCTTAGGATCTGTAGAGAACCTTGCAACAATACCTACTACATGTGCTATATCTGGCATACTATGAACAACATATTGTAGTTTTCCAATCATGGATTGGTAGAGTGTCTCATCAACAGATCCAGATTCATCATTCTTTGATAGTTTGCAGTTGGTAGTCATAGGAGTACTTACTGGCTTTGAATCCTCCATTTCAAATTTCTTCAAGATTTCCTTTATTTATTTGGATTGAGTAATGAAAATCTCATTTTTCATTTGCAGTATTTGTAAGCCTATAAAATACTTTATCTCACCGATTAATGACATCTCAAATTCTTTGCTCATTTCATTTCCAAAGTTCTTGCATAAAGAGTTATTTCCACAAGATATAATATCATCAACAAATATGGTTGAGATTAGTATTCCATTTTCATCATTCTTCATGTACATGTTGCTATCCTCACTTGTCCTTATAAAACCAATCTTAATCAAATAAGAGTGCAATCTTTCATACCATGCTCTAGGTGCTTGTTTTAGACCATATAAAGCTTTGTTCAATTTACATACCTGATCTTTATTATTGTCATCAACAAATCCTTCAAGTTGTTCAATGAAAACTTCTTCTTCTAATATTCCATTTAGAAATGCAGATTTGACATCCATTTGATATACCTTGAAGTTTTTGAAAGCAGCATATGCCAACAATGTTCTAACTCCTTCAAGTCTAGCAACATGTGCAAAAGGCTCACCATAATCAATTCCTTCTTCTTGGGCATAACCTTTGCAAACCAATCTTGCTTTGTTCTAAATGACCTCACCTTTCCCATTTAGCTTGTTTCTGAAGATCCACTTTGTACCGATTACATTTTTGTCCTTCGGTCTTGGGACGACCAGTGTCCATGTGTCATTCTTCTTGATTTGATCAATCTCTTCAGTCATAGAATTTATCCAATCTTCACTATTAAATGCCTCTTTCACTATTCTCGGTTCAAATTCAGATATCAAACATGTGTTCTGTCAATTTCTGTTCCTTGTCATCATTGGATCATCCTTATCTCCTATAATCTGACTTGGTGCATGGTGTCTTCTGACATACTTGGCTAATACAGGCTTGGTAGGCTCTGTATGATCTTCTTCGTCACTCGGTAACTGGATATTTTCTTCATTTTCTTCAACAGTTATCTCGGTAGGACTTCTCGGTTGCACATAGACAAATTCATCATAGTCTTCCGATTCTTTGGAATTCCTTTCATCAGTTCTTTCTGCAAATTCATCAATTTTCACATTTGCACTTTCTACTATTTTGTTAGATGATTTGATCAGACATTTAAATGCTTTGCTTCTAGAAGAATATCCTAGAAATGTGCCTCTTCACTTTTCTGATCAAACTTGTCATTTCTGTCATCTTTATGAACATAGCATTTACTTCCAAAGATCTTAAAGTAACTTACATTAGGTTTCTTGCCATACCAGATTTCATAAGGTGTCTTCAAAGTACCTTTCTTCAATTGAACTCGGTTCAAGGTGTAAACGGCTGTGCTTATTGCTTCTCTCCAAAATGTTTGTGGAACCTTCTTCTCAATCATCAGTGTTCTAGCACAATCCATAATAGATCTATTTCTTCTTTCAACTATTCCGTTCTACTATGGAGTTCTCGGTGCAGAGACTCATCTTTTAATACCATAATCATTGCAAAATAGGTTGAACTCATCAGATGTGAACTCTCCTCCTCTATCTGATCTAAGACATTTCAATTGTCTTCCTGTTTCATTTTCAACTCTAGCCTTGTACCACTTAAACATTTGAAAAGCTTCTGATTTTTCTTCTGAAAACATTACTGACATCATCCTTGAATAATCATCCACAAATAATATGAAATACTTATCACCATAATAACTTTGAACTTTCATAGTACCACAAAGATCAGTGTGCACAAGATCTAAAATTCCTTTAGAAGTGTAGGACTTGCTTGTAAAGCTGGATCTTGTCATCTTACCCATTTGGCATCCTCGGCACATAGCATTCTTAGGTTTTTCAAGACTCGGTAGACCTCTTACTCTATGCTTCTTGCTTATCTTGATCAGATTATCAAAATTAACATGACAAAACCTTTTATGCCATAACCAAGTATTATCAATCTTTGTATGCAAACACTTATTCTGAGTTGAGTCAAGATGAAATGTATTACCTTTTGTTTGTGTCCTGGTAGCAGCTAACTTTCCATTCTTGTCATGAACTTTGACAATTCCTTTCTGAAATTCTATTCGGTAACCTATGTTGTTTAGATGTGCTACACTCAACAAATTATATTTCAAACCTTCAACCCAATAAACATCATTGCACCTTGCTTTGTCAAGAAGTGTTATGGATCCTTTACCTCTTACTAGACATGGTGCATCATTACCAAATCTAACATAGCCTCCATCATAATCTTCTAACATAACAAATTTGTGTTTATCTCCTGTCATATGATGTGAACATCCACTATCTATAATCCAAGAATCATTAGTGTTTATGTGAGATATTAGGGCTTTTTCTTCATACCTTTCTTCATCTGATCCATCCTTGATAGCCACATAAACAACTTCCTCTATATCAGTCTCATTTGATTTATCATCTTCAGATTCCTCATCAACAATTAAGCATGTCTTTCTTCTTCTGAAGTCTCGGTGTCCTCTGTAATGATTATCTTTCTGTCTATCATCTCGGTAATCTCTCTTTTCAGTGAAATCTTTGTCAGGACAGTTAGAAGCCATATGTCCAATCTTATCACAATTGAAACATTTCAAAGGTAGTTTTCCTTTATACTTACCTTTGCCTCTCGGTAACCTTTTCGCCAATAGTGCTTCAAACTCTTCTTGCTTTCTGATTTCTTCATACAGTTTGTGTACCTCCTCCATGTTCTTCCAAAATCTTTCACTTGCTCCACTGTGATCTCCTTCAGAGTACCTATACTTTCTTTCATTGTAATCATTAGATTCATTCAGATGAAAAGAACTAAATGCATATTCAACTTTATTTACCGATGACCCACTGTTATCAAAATTACTTAATTCAAATTCATGTAGCTTACCAATAGTAGCATCCAAGGAAACTGGCATATTAGGTACAGACGTCAATTCATTGATTATAGAGACTCAGATTGCATAGGCATGTAGAGGGATTCTTAACAACTTACTTGTCACATCCTTTTCTTCAATAGTTCCTTCTGCTCCTTTGATTTGATTTACAATCTCCTTTAGTCTTGTACTATACTGGGTTATGTTCTCACCTTCATTCATCCTCATAGATTCAAGTTGTCCTCTTAGACTATCAACTTTTGCTCTTTGAACATGTTCATCTCCTCCATATACAGATATGAGCTTAGTCCACATTGCCTTTGCATCATTGTAGCCTTCTAGATCGTTAAACTCAGAATCGGTCAATGCAGATGTTATTTCAATCATTGCTTGAATATGTTCTTGCTTCGCCTTTATCTCTTCCATAGTCAATGGATAGGTGCTCAGTGCAACAAAATCATTCTCTAGATAGTATATAGCATATTCTCCAACTCCTAATAGATGTAGCTTCATCCTTTTCTTCCATGTAGAGAAACTTGACTTATTCAACTTAGGTGCATCCCTCTTATACATCTTTAGATCTTTAACTCAAGTGCCTTTAAAATTTTCTTTCGGAGTCCAAAGCTCTGATACCAATTGATAGTTTTGATACTTAATATAAGTAAAGATCCAATAGCCAACAAGATGAGAGGGGGGGGGGGGGGGGGTGAATCATACAAACTTAATCATCCATAAAAACATCAGATTCAACCTCGGTAACATATATGAACAATATAAACCTCATAACACCAGATTTAACGTGGCAACCCAAATAGGGAAAAACTACTATGGGATTTCGAACCCACTAAGAAATATACTCTTCTAGAGTATGCTCGGTTAAAAGCAAATCCTATTAAATATTACAAACACATTGCTAGATGTGACCTGGTTAAGGGATTTCCCTCAGATCTATTAGGATTTCAAACACTCAACCAGAATGTCACTTTGTTAGAGGATTTACATATAAGACTATTAAGTCCACTTGGTTAAGAGATTTCCTATCACTTTCACAAAATAACAGTAATACAATCTAGACATAGAACTAATCTTGTCTATCTGTTGGGCATCAATACTCTATTATTCTAATAGGTCTTCAAGCTTCTGTGCTCGGTAATCACTATGTAGCATCCCTGTGCATACACTTGCTCGCATGCATTGTTTATCAACAATTTCTTATTTATAAACTATCTTCTAACCGTTTAATCTCCTTGATCACATTTCCCATGATCAATCATAGCCATTAGATCTTCAATCTTGTCCAGGTTCATTGTATCTTTCGATCTGAAAATGTTTTACCCCACCTTGGAACTTGGACAATTACCTTGGAACTTATGTTAGGGTAATGCGGTTCAATCTAAGCTGTAGATCTTCTTGCCAACTTTCCATTGCCTTAGATTCGTTTAACAAACTTCTTTTACGGCTTTCCAATCATTGATCCGCTCCAGCTCATCAGCATCTTTCATTAAATATCACATGTACACATTTAATGCATTCTATTATAGCCTGGTTACAGCTCAGTGAATACTAAACTTCACTCGGTAGACATTCTGTCTTTATTAACCGACTACGATAACCTTAGGGTTTACCGACTAGGTTCTTTGCTTGATAACATAGTATAGTATTAACCTTTACATTTTACAACATATGTATGATGTTAAAACAATCTAAAACATCAAGATCTCATCATTGTTTGACTTGGTAGAGTTTCCCATTGAATAACTTATCCCCTTATTCATCATATTCTTTCCTGTGTCTTTACTGACTTTTTTTATAATCTTCATATCATATTTCTTAACATATGGCAACATCATACTGAATTAGAAAATCAATTTCTTGACATCAATGACAAAATAATAATATCAAGATAGTAAAACATCTCTAATCAATTATGTCCATAATCATCAACAACCTTCTCAATATCCTTGTAATATTGCCAACAGAATAAGGCATTTTGGTCTATGAAACTAGAGATTTTGGGTTCAACCTCTGTAGGCAGAGGTCCCCTGTGAGTCGCCAAAAAGCTATAGATAATATCTACACTTTCAGGGGTTTATGGTCAAGGCATTGATAGAAACATGTCAAAATCAGCCTGAAGGAGATCTAAATCGATCAAAGGTGAAAAAAACCAAAAATCCAATTGGTGGTATTTCTCCTATATGTTTAAGTATTTTGGATTTTTAGAGGCCTTTAGAGCGAAATTTGGGGTCAAAATTGTCCCTAGTCCTTTTTAACTCAATAGGAAAATCCATAGTGTTAAGGGATTGAAACTATATCTTTTGAAGATCGTTTTGACATCGTAAGTGGTTTCCAATTTCAAGCACCAAGCAGAAAGTTATGATCCTGCCAAGTCAAGACTAAGTTGTTGCTACTCACGGGGAGTAGGTACGATCACGCCATGTGCCAGCATGGCGTAGTTTTTCGTAAGCCTCTGACTTCTCACTCTCCTAAAGGCATGTAGGGATGCTACATGTCGACACCACGAGGTTCTCAAAAGAAAAGGAATAAGAAAGCTCTAAAAGCCCCGTGAGCATGTCACATGTTGATAATGCATGCCATGGATGTTTTGAACTTGGGGATATTTTAAAATTGTGCCTTTGTTTCGTTCAATGGAGGAAGCCCGCAGGAGGCACCGCATGGTGAAACCAGAAAGTGCAAATTCAAAAGAAGCCCACGTGATCTAGTAGTTACAATAGAAAAAGGGAATTTCTAGATGGCATCCATGTCATGTATGGAAAGAGAAACAATCACCATTTATGATCAGAGAATTTTTATCTATATAAGTTTGAGGGTACATTGTAAAAGGGGATTCCCAATTGTTTTACCAATTTTGAAGAAGAAGAACACTTAGAATATAGCTATGAATTTAGTTCAGACCTTAACATTGTGATATAGTTAATTAATTGATGTAGGAGCATCGGTCTAGTTCTTACTGGTTTGGGCAGTTTTAAGTGGAGTTGTTTCAAATCGTGGCATTTATTCCTGTTTACATGTTTAGCATTGTTGTTTTGGGTTTATGCCCTTGTGTTCTTGGTCATTTTTGTGTTTGAGTTTCATAGCTTTTGGCTTTGTTTTCGGTAAGATGTGGATTCTGGTATTGTCCCAGTCGTTATGTTCTTAGAGGTTATCCCGATAGTATGTTGAGCGAAGATGATTTTGGGTTGCGGTTGATCTCCATGACTTATGGGTCGTTTGAGGTGTTTCTTTGGGTCTTGGTCGGTATTCCTGGAAGTCTATGCATCATTTTGTGCTTTGGAGTTTGTTCTTAAGTGATTGAGCCGACATGTTACCGTTGCACGTTTCATGAACCGGTTAGTCTTTGGGTTGACTTGATTGAGTTGTAATTATTTGCAGATGGTATAAATAGAAGTTGGTGAATCATTTGAAAAAAAAAAAAGAAGTAAGGAGATTGAAGATAGAGCTTGGAGATTGAGCGAAGGTGTAGAACCGACAAGATTCTGATCTGGTAGGACTAAGGCCAGAAGGCTGAGGTCCGGATTAAGATAGAACTGGTAGTCTGCTACCAGAAGCTGATTTGATATGAGGATGATCTGCGGATCTTGTAATTGCATTGTAAGCATTCTTTATATCCTGAACTACGATCCAACATGTGGCATGTATCATTCTTGAGATTGAAATAAGATTCCTTGAGGTTGTTTACCGGTTATCCAATCTATCCTGCTATCGATTGTTCTTACTGCTATTTTTGGCATCTTGTTACCAATTACTGATATGTTGTGCATAGTTTATGTGTTTAGCTGCAAGGTTGGGCTGTCCTTCATTGGAGGTACCTCCCTCGATTGTATCAAATGGTATCAGAGCAGGTTCGTGAGCCTCTTGTTGGACAGAGTGTTATTTGTGCACTGGTTGGTTGGAGAGAAGATTTAGGTAGCTTGTGGACTTATTCAGATCACTGAATGCGAGGTAAAGCAAGGTTTGTAGGTAGACCACCGATCTTATAGATTGAGCTTGAGGTAGTTAGTGGGTGGATACTTGAACATAATGCCAATTGAGGCAGGCTACAGTTTGTACTGGTAGATCATAGTGGAGAGGCAACTAGAAGTTGTGGTTAGATTGCCGAATCCCCTAAGGCAGTTGCAAGTACCTACTAACCAATCGCTGAACCTAATCAAGTGATGGGACTCACTTTTGAATTAACCTTGAGATTCTGATATAGGAGCACCAGTCTAGTTCTTACTAGTTGCGTAGTTTTCAGTGGAGTTGTTTGAGATCATGGCATTTATTCATGTTTGAGTGTTTAGTATTGTGGTTTTGGGTTTATTCCCTTGTGTTCTTGGTTGTTGTTGTGTTCGAGTTTCATAGCTTTTGGATTTGTTTCCTATAAGATGTGGATTGCAGTATTGTATCAGTTGTTGTGTTCTTACCGGTTAGCATGACAGTGTGTTGAGCAAAGATTATTTCAGGTTGTGGTTAATCTCCGTGACTTACAGATCATTGGAGGTGTTTATTTGGGTCTTGGCTGGTATTCACAGAAGTTTGTGTATCATTTTGTGCTTTGGAGTTTGTTCTTAAGGGATTGAGCTGACATGTTACCGTTGTACATTTCATGAACCGGTTGGTCTTTGGGCCGACTTGATTGAGTTGTAATTATTTGCAGATGGTATAAATGGAAGTTGGCGAATCATTTGAAAAAAAATAGAGAAGTCAAAATATTGACGATAGAGCTTGGAGATTCAGCAAAGATGTTGAACCGATGAGATTCTGATCTGGTAGGACTGAGGCTAGAAGGTTGAGGTCCAGATGAAGATAGAATTGATAGTCTATTACCAGAAGCCGATTTGATATGAGGATGATCTCCAGATCTTGTAATTACATTATAAGCATTGTTTGTATCCAGATTGCGATCCAACATGTGGCATGTATCATTCTTCAGATTGTAATAAGATTCATTCATGTTGTTTATCGGTTATTTGTTCTGTGTTGCTATCGGTTGTTCTTCCTACTGTTTCTGGCATCTTGTTACCAATTATCGGTATGTTGTGCATGGTTTATGTGTTTAGCTACAAGGTTGAGTTGTCCTTCATTGGATCTCCCTCCCTTGACTATGTCATTAATAGAAAGAAAAACATATCAGATTGTGCCCAGTTTGTCATTGTTGTATGTTTATTTCTATTTATGGATGAATCTGTATCTCTATGTAGTTTCAAATGAATGCAGCTATTAATTGTTATGATTTTTTACTTTTATAATTTTATCATAGATGCACGGTTCATTGAATCATGTTCTACTCTTTCAATCATCTGTAGTGATTTATGATTTGGAGTTATACTATATCATTTGGTAAGCAAAATCAATAGGGAATAATAGTTAGATAGCGAGATAATAGGAATTTCCCCTACGTGCCTTAGAAGGTTCTTCTCATGGAAAGATCTAAATATTTTGCCCCATGTCCATGTCATGTTGTGCATTATGTTCTCTTTCCACCAATGAAGAGTTTGTGGTGTTTTCTTCTCATCTTCAGGGTCGCATGTTCCTATTATTTCTAAAGGGGATTTGAAGTGTTGTAAAAGCTTTGGCACATTGCCTTAGATTAGGTTTTCTTATGTATCTCCTCTTTCCCTTTCCATCCGCTTTAAAATTTAAAGAGACAACTTCTAAAATCCCGAAGGTCGTTTCACAAGTCACATCTGGTCCCACATCTGTGAAACTTCTCGAAGTACCCTTGAAAATTAGCGAAAGCCGATTTTTAGGATCAACATTATCATAATTTGATATCTTCTAGTTATCTTCCCTAAAAATACATCTAGTGCATAATGACCAATTCTTCCATAATAGAAACATTTAAAGGGCAAATTACCTTTGTTTTTCAAATTGTTTCTTTAGTCTTCTCACAAAGGTTGCTTCCACTTCATCCATGTCATTTATTATTTTAGGTTCATCTACAATTTTTTTGGTAACTTTGAATGTTTCTTCCTTCTTCTCATTGCACTGATCATTAGGCTCTACAATCTCAAAGGCAGATAGAAATCCATAGAGACGATCAAGGATGTATTTATCCATAGCATGACCTTATTTTATAATATACTTCTTAGGTTTATAGTAACTAGGAAGTATTCTCATCACTTTTCACACAAATTAACATTCTTCTATTTTTCCACCAATACGTTTGATTGCACTTGTTCTTGTAAATGGTGTTCAATTTACAATTCAATATACAAGATGTATTATAATTTTATTCTTTACATCTATGTATTATCTATCTCTATTATAGTTTTGGCTATCTTCTTTGTTTGGCAGGTAATGGGAGTATTTATCAATTTCAATATCCTCTTCACAAATACCAAATGATATATATATATATATATATATATATATATATATATATATATATATATATATATATATATATATATATATATATATATATATATGAGAGGGGAGGATCAAGCAGTGCCTTGACTGGTCATGTCTTATGGACATGACCAATCAAGACACTACTTGATCGCACCCCTTTGCATATGTTAACAACCGGTGTTTTAATTATTTACCAGCTCGATATTAATTGGGGTTCACGTAACATAATATATATGCCAATCAGTATTAACGGTGTTGTTTGGCGTGGCATATTTGGTGTTTATGTTAACCGACACCAATCACTAACTAAAGGTTGTATATATTAAATGGTGCATACTATGCCACCCGATAGCAACTCGATAATCTTATTTTATTTGCTAGGAACACATCTGATATAGATCGGGATAGATGGTTAACCTGATAACTATCATTTATCACCAATGTGCCATGCCATAATATGATTATCGATATTGATATAAATGAGGAATGATTATCAAATAAAATAGATTGAAGTTTTCTTAATAGTATAATCGATAGGCTAAATGATTGAATGAGAGACTTCATTTATCTCTCATTCAATCATTTATCTTACCGTAGCTACCATGCAATAACACTCCCTCTTATCTAGGTAAGATAAATAAGAGTGGTATATCAAGCATCACAATTTAAATGATAGTTAGCATTCTTTACACAATCTAACTTTCTAGGAAATCATATCACCTAATCATATGAAATGAAGTATCACCTAAACATGTGATACAAAAGTCCATCACATCAATCTTGTGATGATACAACATCACCTTAGCACGTGATATTAGTATTGCCTAAGCACGCAATACTTATGGATAATCATATGAGAAAATATTCAATTCTCATCTTTATCCAAGTTGTAGTAGGTGCACTAACATTTCATATAAATGTTTTACCACAACACAATCATGGTTGATCCATGATACACCAGAGATCCAACATGATAACTAGTTTGGACATTATAAGATCATCACCTTATAATGTCTCCATACAAGTGTTCATTATCTTGAGAGATCGTCACCTCTTTAGATATGAACTCAAGGGATAAAAATCCAAAATGTCCTATCATGACAAAGAAGTTTACACATTAAACGTCTTATTGATAGGTAAATACAGATTACAAAGCAAATTACCTTTCTATCATACCTAAACCTTTTTTGAAGTGATCAACCTTCACCCTGGAAAGAGGTTTGGTTAGAATATCTACCATTTGATCTGCTATACAAATATATTCTAATTGAATTACATTTTTGTCTACCATATCTAGCACACAATGGTATGGGATCTCAATATGCTTGGATCTGTCATGGAACACTGGGTTAATCGAAAGTTTTATGCAGCTCTGATTGTCACCTTGTATAATAGTGGGTTTCATAGGTTCTCCATGTTAGAGTAAAGTAATTAATTAACTTTGCTCTCCTCTTAAGATTTCTCTTTATGCATACATTAGTCATTTAATAATTAATATTTAATTATTAAATGCTCACACCTTAGGGTTAGGTTTTCCAAGTTTGGTGTTGATCTCCTTTATAAGGATTGATCTCTTGTATTATTCATATTCTTGATTCATTTTTTCTCTGATAATACATCTTTTCTCTTTGTTAGAGCCAAAACCCTTGTATTCGTTCTCTCTCTTTCTCTGTGACAGGTTTCTTGCATGCAGGTTTCTTTTGGGTTCTATGGATTTGTATTTCTCAAATCCTACATGGTATCAGAGTTAGATTTGCTGCAGCTTGTTCAGACTTTTGAAAGATTTTGAGATCCAGGTTTTGGTTGCATCAGATCTGTGTTTGTCTTCTGCTTTTTATTTTGGAATAGGGGGTATTTTTTTCAGTGCACTTTGAGCCCAAACGGACCTCACCGTTGAGCTCGTAGTGCCCAAAAACCCCTATTTCCATATAAAATTTGTCCGATTTGGACACAGTTGCACTAGGAGGCAAATTTTTTTGGCCCCAAGGCCGTACGGCCCTAGGGCATGAAAACCGAGGCACATATTCAAAAAAAAAATTCAGTTTTTTTCATTTTTTGGGCGTAGCCAATGTTTAAAAAAAAGCGCAGCCACCGCCCAGCCCGGCGGCCACCCGGCGGCCACCGCCGCTGGCGATAACCCGCCCACGTGCAGCCTCGCGCTCACCCGCCGCCCGGGTGCCGCTTGCACCCACCTGCGCGCCGCCTGCCGCTAGCAAGCGCTGCCCGCTGCCAGCACCACCGCCCCCGTGCCGCCGCCCCCTGTGCCCACCCCTGGTCGCCCAGAGGACCAGGGGCTTCTTTTTTTAAGCCCTTGAGGGCTTAAAGGGCCTATTTGGGCTCTTTAGGAGCAGTTTTACAAAATCGGGCATAACTTGGGCGTCCGATCTCCGTTTTTTGAAAACAAATAGGCGTTGGAAAGATGGTTTCGAGCCTGATCTAATTGATGGATGTCCTTTTCTCTGATTTTTCTATTTTGCAGTGTTTTTTGCCAGTCAAAGTCAGAACAAGTTTTTTGCACTCCAGGAGCCATATCTTTTGCATACGGACTCCGTTTTTTGAAAGCAAATAGGCGTCGGAAAGGTGGTTCTGTGCTCTTTCTAGATCTATAGTCTATTTCATCAAAAAATTATTTAGTTGAGGCACAGTTCACAGGATGGTAGACAGACCTATTGAATCTCTCACACCACATAATTACCACACTTGGAAGGGTCGCATGATGACTCTTCTCCAGTCAAAAGGGTTATGGTCCTATTTGGATGAGGTTCAACCTCAGTTGACACATCCTTTTGAGATTATGTAGCACAGGAACAATATGGATCAGGCTATGGGATTGATGGCTTTACACATTTCTGACAGTCTTCAGTTTCATCTTGAGGGTTGTCTCACTCCTCGAGCCATTTGGATCAAGTTTGAAGAACTTTTTGGTACTGTCAACGAGTTCAGAGCTTTGCAGCTTGAGGCAGAGTTAACTTCTTTGGTACCTAATTTGTTTCCTTCTATTGAGGACTTTCTGATGAAGTTCAAACAGCAACGATCTATCTTGCAGGGTTGTGGTAAGACTAAGACTGATACAGAGTGCATTTTTCTGATTCTCTCCAAGCTTCGGGGTCCATTTCAGATCTTCTCTTCAACCTTCTATTCCACCATGGATGCCTTGGGTGCTCGCCATGTCATGCCTTCTTTTGAGGTCTTTTGTGATCATCTGACTCGTGAGCAAGCTAAGCTTAAGCAGTTGGATTCCCTTTCAGGTTCACAGAACCAAGGATTGGTAGCCCAGTCCTCCAAAGGAAAACAAAAGCAGAAATCGAAGCCTAAGAAAGATTTAGAGGCTAGTGAGAATCCCTCCAAGCCACCACCTAAGTTTGATTCAAAACCACAGTCTAATTCTAAACAGGGCAAATCTTCAAAGTCTGGTGAGTCTTCCTCCAAGACTAAGAAGAAATCAGGTGATCCTTGCAGTTTTTGTGGCAAGGAAGGACATCCCATTTCCAGGTGTTGGAAACGTTTAGAGGCTTTGAAGGAAGCCATGCAGTAGCATAATATTAGTGCACCACAACCTCCTTCATAGCCCACAGGGAAAGGTCATGCTCTTTCTGCACGAGCATTGTCCTCAGCGTCCACTTGGATTCTAGATTCTGGTGCCTCTCACCATATGACACACACACAGGATTTGGTCATCGCTCTTGCTCCTACAGGCACTAGACATATTGTAGTTGGTGACTCAGCACAACTTTCCGTTCAGGGTTTTGGTACTATTTCATTAGATGGTGGTTGTCTTCAGGATGTGCTTTTGGTTCCTAACATTTCGACAAATCTTCTATCCGTTTATCAGATTTGCCACTCTGGCTCTGGTAAGACAGTTGAGTTCTCACCTCATGATGTAGTTATTCGAGATCTTCATGATCTTGACTTGGTTGTGGCTACTGGGAGTGTGGATTCTACATCTCACTTATATAGTTTTGATGGCTTTGAGAGTTCAGACACTATTGGTTCCTCTCTTATAGCACATGCAGATTCAGTGAGCAGGCTTTGGCATGAGCATTTTGGTCATGTCAATTACAGATATCTACAGCAGATTAGTACACAGGCACTTGTGATTGGGCTTCCACAAATTTCTTATACAGATGGTGTATGTCGTGGTTGTGTCCTTGGCAAACATCATCGAGATCCTTTTCCTAAGGGTTGAGCCTCTCGTGCTAGGGCAGCCCTAGAGTTGGTACACAGTGATCTTATGTCCTTTCTGACTCCTTCTTTTTCAGGGGCCCGTTATGTACTCACTTTTATTGATGACTTCTCCAGACGTACATGGGTGTACTTTCTTAAGTACAAGTCTGATGTCTTTGACTCTTTCAGGAAGTTTAAGACATTTATGGAGAAGCAATCTGGACTTTCTATCAGGAGGATAGACACAGATAATGGGGGGGAGTATGTAAATCAGGCTTTCATAGATTTTTGCACTGAGCATGGTTTACAGCATCAGTTTATAGTTCCTTATACCCCTCAACAGAATGGTGTTGCTGAGAGAAAGAACAAAACCTTACGGGAGATGGCAAATTGTATGATACAGTCTCGAGCTATGAGTTCTTCATTTTAGGCTGAGGCAGTCAATTGTGCCAATTATATTCAGAATCAGATGCCCCATAAGGCATTACGACATATGACTCCTGAGGAGGCCTAGACCCATGTTAAGCTTGATGTTTCTACATTCCGAGTTTTTGGTAGTGAGGCTTGGGCATTTATTCCTGATGCTCAGCGGATAGCCATGGAGAGGAAGAGCTGACCACTCATATTTGTTGGCTACTTTGAGGATGTTAAGGCATACAGGTTGTTTGATCCTAATTCCAGAGAGGTCTTGTTTTGGCGGGATGTCCAGTTTGATGAGTGCTATCCTCAGATGGATTCTCCATCACCAGCTTCTCCCTCATTGCCTACTCCTTCCTCTTCATCTCTTGAGGATTACTTATCTCTTGAGGATGATGTAGATCATGATCCACCACCACCAGTTGCTCCATCTTTGCCGAAGTGGGCCCGTGATACTATTGATGCAGCTGGTTCTTTGGCAGGTGATCCTTCAGATACTCGTCGCACTCGTGCTCAGACATTTGGTTTTAGTCTTTTGAGTCATACCCTTTCAGATGATCCTAAAAAGTTTTCAGAGGCGACAAGACACCCAGAGTGGGATAGGGCCATGGATGAGGAGTATTCTTCTTTGATGAAGAATCATACTTGGGATCTTTGTCCTCTTCCTAAGGGAAGAAAGTTGGTTCGGTGCAAGTGGGTGTATTGTACCAAGTATGCTGCAGATGGTTCTATTGATAAGTATAAGGCCCATCTTGTTGCGAAGGGGTTTTCTCAGGTAGAGGGTATTGACTACTCTGAGACCTTTGCTCCTGTCGCCAAGATGAATTCTATACGCCTGGTACTTTCACTTGCAGCTTCACAGGGATGGACAGTGTTTCAGATGGATGTGAAGAGTGCCTTCTTGCATGGAGACCTACATGAGGAGATCTATATGGACCAGCCTCAGGGTTTTGTGCAGGACACTTCTTTGGTTTGCAGACTTCGACGTTCATTGTATGGTCTCAAACAAGCCCCCAGGGCTTGGTATGAGAAGATGGACTCCTTCTTGCTTTCCTCACACTTCACACGCTGTCATTCCGATCACACAGTCTATATTCAGCGTCAGGAGGGTGATCTTTTGATTCTAGTGCTATATGTAGATGATCTCATCATTACAGGTAGCTCATCCTCCATGATTCAGAGTGTTCAGAGAACTTTGATGGAGCAGTTTGAGATGACAGATCTTGGTCTCTTGCACTTCTTTCTTGGTCTACAGGTTATTCAGTCTTCGGATGGGATTTCCATTTTTCAGGAGAAGTATGCTCTTGATATGCTTCAGCGATTTGGCATGCTTGATTGCAAGTCTTCCCCCACTCCATTTCAGTCAGGTGTTGTTTTGTCTTCCACTTGCTCTACTCCTTCAGTAGACCCCACTTTATACAGGCAGTTGGTTGGCAGTCTATTGTACCTAACCCATTCTCGTCCTGATCTTTCCTTTGCGGTTGGCTTTGTCTCTCGGTTCTCCCATGATCCTCATGAGAGCCATTGGCAAGCAGCCAAATGTATTTTGAGATATATTCGGGGCACCACACATTATGGCATTCATTACTCTTCAGGATCCCCTGACATCATTGGCTTCACTGACTCCGATTGGGCTGGTGATGTCAACGATCGGAAGTCTACTTTTGGCTTCGTTTTTTGCCTTGGTTCTGGTCCTATCACATGGTCTTGCAAGAAGCAATCTGCTATTGCATTATCATCTACAGAGGCTGAGTACCATTCAACAATGTTAGCCAGTCAGGAGGTTTTATGGCTTCGACAGTTGATGACAGAGTTTGGGTTTCCTCCAGATTGTCCCACTATTCTTTGGTGTGACAACCAGAGTGCCATTCACATTTCTCGCAACCCAGTGGAGCATCAACGGACAAAGCATATTGAAATCCACATGCACTTCATCAGGCAGTTGATTCAGGATGGTTCTCTCATCTTGGAGTATATTCCTACAGAGGAGCAGGTTGCATACATCTTCACTAAACCTTTGGCATCTCCACGCTATCTTCAGTTGCGCTCAATGCTTGGGGTGAAGGAAGTTGTCCTTGGGGGGTCTCAGTGAGGCCTTCCTTCCTTCATGTTTTCTTTTCAGCATGATTCTTTATCTCTTTTTGGAGAGGAGTTTTTTCCCACTGGGTTTTCTCCTTTACTCCGCTTTATAGAGATTTTCTTGTATTCGGGTACCTCATCAGGCCTTGTTGCCGGGACCCTCTTTTGCATTGTACTTCCTTTGCTTTCTTCTGCATTGTTTGTAGCTGCATTGTAGCTCATCTTAAGGGGGGGTGTTAGAGTAAAGTAATTAATTAACTTTGCTCTCCTCTTAAGATTTCTCTTTATGCATACATTAGTCATTTAATAATTAATATTTAATTATTAAATGCTCACACCTTAGGGTTAGGTTTTCCTTTTGGTGTTGATCTCCTTTATAAGGATTGATCTCTTATATTATTCATATTCTTGATTCATTTTTTCTCTGATAATACATCTTTTCTCTTTGTCAGAGCCAAAACCCTTGTATTCGTTCTCTCTCTTTCTCTATGACAGGTTTCTTGCATGCAGGTTTCTTTTGGGTTCTGTGGATTTGTATTTCTCAAATCCTACACTCCAAACAACCCCATAAGCAACTTTCCAAGCCATACTACCTCTCGAGCAACCATAGAAGCTATAATGTATTCTGCCTCGGTGGAGCTTTGTGCTATAGAGGACTTCTTCCTGCTGATCCAGGATATCATGGCTGAACCCAGACTAAAGCAACACCTTGAGGTACTTTTTCTGTCACTTACACTTGTAGCCCAATCCGAATCTGTAAATCCATGTAGGTTTATGTCAACTTTCTCATTTTTTAGACCAAGGTTTAGAGTACCTTGTAGGTATCTCATGATGTTCTTTATTGCAACCAGGTGTATCTCCTTAGGTTCACACATGAAATGACTTAAGGCATTAACTGCATAACAGATATCTAGCCTTGTATTCACTAGGTACATTAAGGACCTAATCATCTGTCTGTATTGAGTAGAGTTAGTGGGTTGTGACTCTATTGCTGCTTCTTTAAGTTTATGTAAATTGGTTTCCATAGGAGAGGTCATGGGCCTACAGTTTAGCATTATGAATCTCTTCAATATATCCAAGGTATGCTTTTCTTGGTTTAGTATAATGTTGTCAGAATTCTGCCATACTTCCAATCCTAGGAAGTAATGAAGGAGTCCTAAGTCCTTAATATTAAATTCTTTGGATAGATCTTTCTTGCATTGATCTATAAGATGATCATTTCCTGTGATTAATAAGTCATCAACATATAAAATCAACATTAGCATATCACCTTTATTTTTTTTGTAGTAGAGATTAGGATCTACATCATTTTTAGAAAAGCCTAGTCCTGAGAGATAGGTGTCAATTCTTTCATACCAAGCCTTGGGAGCCTGTTTAAGCCCATAGAGAGCTTTCTTGAGTCTGCACACATGAGACTCTACATCATAAATTTCAAACCCTTCAGGTTGCTCTAGATAGACTTCTTCTGAGATCTCACCATTTAGAAATGTTGTCTTAACATCCATCTGGTGTACCTTCCACCCCTTAGTTGCTGCAATGGCTAATACAGCTCTTATTGATGTATATCTAGCAACAGGTGCAAAAGTTTCTTCATAATCTATTCCTTCTCTTTGAGAGAACCCTCTAGCTACCAATCTAGCCTTGTGTTTTTCAATACTACCGTCTGCAGCATGTTTGATCTTAAAAAGCCATTTAGATGAAACAACAGATTTCTTAGTTGGCCTAGGAACAATCTCCCAAACATCATTTTTCATAATGGACTGATACTCTTCATACATGGCATCCTTCCATGCTTGATGTTCAAGAGCCTCTACTACATTGTTTGGTTCAACTTTAGAGAGATCATTCATAAGGGCAACATAGCTAGTGAATTTGTTAGGCCCTTTGCTTTTCCTGAAGGTTCTTGGAGGAGCAACAAACTTCTGAGATTTTGCTACAGTTTTGGTGGCCCATAGTGGTCTTTTCTTGAGGTTTTTTCTAGGTGGACTTTGAGTTTCACCTATAGTTTCCTTAGGATTCTCCCTCTAAAGCTCAGGAGTAGGATCTCTATCTATGCTAGGGGTGGGGATATAAACTTCAGGGTCTAGAGAGCTTTGGGCTCTTTTGAAGGATGAGTCTTCTTCAAAGATCACATCCCTTCTTAGTTTAATATTATTTTGACCAGGTATATATACCATGTAAGCCTTGGAGGTTTCACTATATCCTACAAGAATTCCCCTTTTCCTAGAAGGTTCTAGTTTTAATCTTTTCTCCTTAAGTACATGAATATAGACAGGGCATCCAAATATCCTAAGGTGGCTAATATTAGGTTTTGATTTAGTAAAGACTTCCTCAGGGGTCTTATCTTCAAGATGAGAGTGGGGACATCTATTTTGAATATATACAGTAGTGCTAGTTGCTTCTACCCAAAGATTGATATTTAGATTCTGATCAAGAATCATAGCTTTGGTAGCTTCAACTATTGTCCTGTTTTTCCTTTCAGCTATCCTATTTTGTTAGGGGTTATAAGGTATTGATAAGTCCCTCTTAATCCCTGAATTTTTACAAAACTCTTTCAATATTTATGATGTGTATTCCCCCCCATTGTCATTTCTTAGGGTTTTAATTTTATTTCTTGAGTAGTTCTCTGTTAGTGATTTGAATTCTTTAAATCTATTAAGGATCTCTTCTGATTCTTTACATTTCAGAAAGTAGATCCAGTTTTTCCTAGAGTAGTCATCAAAAAATATTACATAATATAGAAATCCCCCCAATGAAGGCATGGAAATAGGTCCACATACATCAAAATGAGCTAACTCTAAAATTTTACTTGTTTCCTAGTACTATTCTGAAAAGCACCCTTAGTATTTTTACCTAGGGCACATCCTATGCATGCCCCTAAATGATATTTCTTTAACTTAGGTAGACCTGTGACAAGGTCTCCCATTGATGATAAAGCTCTAAAATTTAGGTGGCCTAGTCTTCTATGCTAGATTTCATTAGCATCTATGGTCTCATGAATTAGGGCTAAGTTGGGCTCTGTACATAGCTCATACAAATAGCCTTGTCTTTGACCAATTGTTTTAGCTTTCTTGATGGATGAGTTCTTTGGCCAAGCCAATACTTTGTTGTCCATAAAGGTTACTCTATATCCATTGTCCTCCAGTGCTGATATTGAGACTAGATTTCTCTTGATGCTTGGAACATATAGCACTCCTCTAAGTTGTAATGATACACCCAACTTTTGTTTGATGGTGCAGGTTCCAACTCCTTTGATAGGGTGTGTAGAGTCATCTCCGATAGTTACTTCCTCATCATTTTCCTCTTTGATTGAGTCTAGTACTTCTCTAAATCATGTGATGTGTCTAGATGAGCCACTATCAATCACCCAAGAGTTTACTTTATTTGATGCTTGATTTGTGAGTGCTGAATAGAGTACATACTTGTCGGAGTCCTCTTCTATTTTGGACTTTCCTGTTTTGGCAAATGTGGCCTATTTAGCTCTTTCTGGACATTTGGCAACATAGTGCCCAAAATTGTCACATCTGTAACACTGAATCTGAGAGAGGTCCTTTTTGAAGGAGTTCTTGCCGTGACGATCTTTTCTCTTCTTGAAATTTTTTTGCTTTCCTTTCTTATTTGAGTTCGTATTAAGAACTTGAAGATCTTCATCTATATTCTTCTGTTTGATCCCTTTATTATTTTGCCTTGATTCCTCTTGGAGACAGTCAACCTTTAGCCTATCAAATTTTGGGAAGTTATCCCTTACACTGACGCCTTGGATGAATGTTTCCCATATGCTAGGCAACCCATCTAGAGCAACGAAGGTTAATTCTTTGCTTGATTTGAATTTTACGTAAAATTGAACAACCTCAAGTTCGATTTAACTATAGCTCTGATACCATGTAAATGTTGTTCAATTTAAAATTCAATATGGAAGATGTATTCTAATTTTATTCTTTATATCTATGTATTATCTATCTCTATTATAATTCTGACTATCTTCTTTGTTTGGCAGGTAAGAGGAGTATTTATCAATTTCAATATCCTCTTCACAAATACCGAAGGATATACATATATGAGAGGGGAGGATCAAGCAGTGCCTTGACCGGCCATGTCTTATGGACATGACCGATCAAGACACTACTTGATTGCACCCCTTCGCATATGTTAACAACCGGTGTTTTAATTATTTACTAGCCCGATATTAATCGGGGTTCACGTAACATAATATATATGCCAATCGGTATTAATGGTGTTGTTTGGTGTGGCATATTAATCGATAGTAATCGGTGTCTATGTTAACCAACACCAATCACTAACTAAAGGTTGTATATATTAAATGGTGCATAATATGCCACCCGATAGCAACTCGATAATCTTATTTCATTTGTTGGGAACAGATCCGATATAGATCAGGATAGATGGTTAACTTGATAACTATCGTTTATCACCAATGTGCCATGCCACAATATGATTATCGATATTGATATAAATGAGGAATGATTATCAAATAAAATAGCTTGAAGTTTTCTTAATAGTATAATCGAATAAATGATTGAATGAGAGACTTCATTTATCTATCATTCAATCATTTATCTTACCATAGCTACCATGCATTAACAGTACTATCTCATTCATTCAGTGCAAGTAACCTTCAATGTTTTCTTCCTCAAAGATCCCCACTGTTTCAAATCTATACTTCAGATTCTACACCTTGACTTGCTTGGTCTTCTCATCTCCTTCGTAAATGCTACTCTATTTATCCCAAATTTACTTTGCATTGTTGCATCCATTGATCTTCAAAAACTTTGAGTCACTCTAACTACTAACAAGTATACTTCTTCACTTGATATTATTTACATGATTCTTGATCTCATTCAATGTATCAGGACCACTATTTGGAAAAGTATAACCATATTTGATAGTGTCCCATAGTCCAAGTGGTAGATAATTCAAATAATATTGCATGCTTGACTTTCAAGAAAAATAATTTGCACCATAAAACTTTGGTGCCTTGAAATTGATCTCTTGCATCATCCTAGATCTTCCTCAAGTGGTTAAGCTTCACTAAGGGGAACTTTTCACTGACACAAATTATTGAATACACCATAAGACTGAGAGGGGGTGAATGAGTTCAGTCCTTCAAATAACATATAAAATTCTTTAAACTTCAAATCACAATTAACTTATCTATTCAACTATGACACATGAAACCATAAAGCATATTGGACACAAGAACACCAAATTTATGTGGAAACCCCAAGAAGAGAAAAGCCATAGTGATAATCTCACTCACAATATGAATAACTAATTACAATGTAATACATTCAAGGCCAAGGAAGCTCACAACACCTAAATGGACTTGCAAAACTAATGCACATAACCTTAGGGAAAGATACAAAGAACTTGCATTACTAAGATGCACAATGTTAGGGTAAGATGTAAAGTTTACACAAGCTACCAATGGACTCACTATATTCTAGTAGGTACAAGAAAATGATAAATTGAAATAAATAAGATCTCTTGATCATAAAAATATGCTTGAACCACAATGCCAGGCAATCATAGAAAATACAACACACTACATTCACTATCTCAAAACATTGTCACACTAAAGATATGATTATCAAATCTCATTACAAATTAAAATTCACAGTTATACTTCTTCATGTACACTTGCACATGATTCACATAAAATTCATGATGTAATCAAGGTAGGGAGATCTAGTGAAGGACAACCCAACCTTGCAGCCTAACACAAAAACCATATAAAATATACATGTAATCAGTAACAAGATGCCAAAAACAACAGAAAAAAAAATCAGTAACAACACATAATACATAGCCAGTAAACAGTATTAACAATTCATATTACAATCTAAAAAAATACATATGCTACATGCTGGATCGCAACCCAAGATTACAAAACAACTCTTACAACTTAGATCTATGATCCGCAAATCATCTTCTCAACAATTCATCATCTGGTAATAGCTTCCACTATTCTGCACTGGCGTGGACTTCAGCCATCTTGACTTTCGTCTCCCCGCACCAGAATCTCTCTGGAATCAATATACAAATATAATATCTACAGATCTTCTGCTCGATGAATGGGTCTCCAGTAATAGTCTACACTGATTCAAACTTCAACCATCGCGACTTCCATGTTCCCAGACTAGAATCTCTCTGGAAACTACATCTTGGTCGATCCTAACTAGTAACAAGATGCCATAAACAACAGAAAGAACAACCGGTAACATAACATAACACATAACCAGTAAACAGTTTGAATAAATCTTATAACAGTTTGAAGAATTACACATGCCACATGCTAGATCATAGTCCAGGATACAAATAATGCTTACAACACAAATATAAGTTCCATAGATCATTCACATATTAGATCAGCCTCTGAAAATAGTCTGTCGGTCTTAGTCCTACTAGATCAGAATCTCGTCGGATCTACATCTTCGCTTGATCTCTAAACTCTTCCTTCTATCCACCAACTTCTGTCTTCTCAAATGATTCACAAACCACCCTTTATACCATCCACAAATAATAATAACCTAATCAATTTTGCCCAAAGACCAACCGGTTCATAAAATGTAAAACGGTAACATGTCGACTCAAATCACTAAGAACAACTCCAAAATGCATAGAATAATGCGTGGTCCTCTAGTAACATCGGACACGGCATAAAAAAATATAAATCCATGATCCACAAGTCACGGAAATCAACCGCAACCTCATCCAACTTTGCTCAACATACTGCCAGACTAACTAGTAAGAACATATCAAACTGGCCAATACCAGAATCGATAACTCATTGGAATTAAATCCATTTATTCAATGAAACTCAAACAAGACACAGGCCACAAACACAAGGGAATAAACCCAAAACCACAATGTTAAACATTCAAACAAGAATAAATGCCACGACCTCAAGTAATTCCACTAAAAAACTGCCTCCACCGATAAGAACTAGACCAATGCTCTTGCATCAATTCACAACAGTCCACACTCCAAATCACACATCCATGCTTTCATATATACTAGGTTATGCCTTGAATCCCTCAACTAGGCTGGCCATACATGGAATATATATGAATTACATATTGTCATCCACTCAATCTAAAATCACACAATGTGGTCGACTCTAAGAGATAAAGAGGACCCAAATACATCACAACAAATCTTCCTAAGTCTATTCCAATGAACTGCACACAGAAACAATTCCTCAAAATCCAACATCTAATGTAACATGTATAAAACCAACAAACCACGATAACCAGTCTGTCCAAAATCATGCCCCAATACAAATTAGTCAATGTGGATCTACACATGCTATGGTAAGACCCACTCAATATTGTAAGTCAACCTTAAATTCATATCTGGACAAAAAGAGTATGATCCACATAAGATAAATCAACTGAGTTGGCCAAAGACCAACACATTTGATAGCGCCAAACACATAAAAACATAACTTCACTTTGGCATCAAACCAAAACTAGAAATTTGAACTAGAACACTACATGAACCATATGAACATGTCTTCCAAGCCACAACACTTGAATCAACAAATTAGCAATGCAAAGTACTCTCCAAACCACTCGTGATAGACAACCTCATTGTTAGCAAACTGTTGCAACCAACTTCATCATCTGAGCTACCGAAGAATTGAAAATATGATAGTAGAAAATCCACATAACATATATATTATACTCAAAATGACAAGCCATCATTATAAAGAACTGGAGGAATGAAGAGCATTCTTCTGAAAATCCATTAGATACTCTTATTTTCATATTATAATTTCCACTAATATAGCCTTCTGGAAATACCTCATACTTACTCAACATCATCACTAGACAACATAATAACATCTAAACACTCATTTCCAAACCATATACTACATTTGGACATCTTAATAACTTTGACTTCCTCTTCACTACTATTAATACAACACACAACCATAGACAACATAGATTGTGTCCTCAAAGACACTGCCAGGCAAGTTTGACATTAATGGCAACATAACTTAGATTTCCCACAAGAATATTCATGAATTCAAACCCCTTGACTAGATGAAGGACCCCATCCTAAAATGGTCTGTAATTTTGATGTTTGTCCCATGTAGGTAGTTTCCTTAAAGTATTCAATAGCAGGAACATGAAAAAAGAATTTCCCAAACAACTACTAAATCTTTGCAAAGGGACCAAACCTATCCTAAGCTTCATAAGAGCACATTATCGAATGTGTATTTTTTCTATATCTATCTTGATACTTCAAATATTGGAGAATGAGAAAGCTCCCGCTTGATTGGGAAAGAGAACCAAACATTACATTTCCTTGCAATCAGTTTCTTGATCTCAATAATCTATCTACAAATTTCAATAGAATATTTTTCACTCAAGTATTTAAGAAGTCTTTAAGAGCCTTGTGTAAACCACCAACAATAAGGTGAAATTTTTCTAAAGTAGAAAAAATAGTTTCCTATGGAAGTGATTACTTTAGTTTCCTTAAAGGATAACCTTTGTGTGTAATCATTCATGAAAATCATGTTATTTATAATGTTCATCATTTACACAACTATAATTCTTGTAGATTTCCCTCAACTTCACCTTCACCTTACAGTATGGTCATAAAAATTGGTCTATCCTAAGTATGTTGTGCCAACACAACTCAAGTGTAGAAAATTTGTTTAGAAGGCCAAAAAGAACACCAAATATGAGGTCACATAAAAGATAGAGATTTTTAATACTTTTTTAACTTCCCATGCAGTTTATAACCGTTCAATGTTGTCCAATCTATCTTGTGATGATGGATAATAAAATGACACATCCATAGATAGAATTCATTGGATTTTGAACCCCAAATGCTCTACTTAGAATGTTGAAGGCATCTTTGGGATATCTTGGAACTCACTTTTATGGATGACATTGGTTATTTTAATAGAAAACTTCTTCCTTTGTTGAAAAAAAATCAATATCAATGGAATATGACCCCTAACGTTGTTTTATACTAATGATATTTAGTATATCCATTATAAATTTACCATATTAGGCCCACATAGAAAGCTCAAATAATGTCAATATGACCTCAAGTATGTACCAAAAGCTATTTTATTTGTGAGGCCAATTATTCTTCTATTTTTATTGTCATAAGCTTGGGCAGATACCAAAATATGCTCTAAAGATTGTATTAAGACTGGGAAAATAGTAACCTGTACTAATTTAGACATGGCCATACAATGGATCATTAGTCATATCTCCTCCAACATTAACCCTGTATAGAAATTGTTTAATATTGAGATGCCCCAAGGTCTATGTCTCCAGTACCTAGCCGAAAAGAGAGCATCTTGGATGGAGGATGACAACCCTTGTATTTGTATTTCATTGATTCTCCTTTGCATGTGTACCACAAAGCACGGATAAAGGTTATCGGTGGGATCAAAAAACATGTCTTTTCAGGCTTTTTATGATTGAAAAATAATTCATAAGAATCCATTTCGCATTATGAAAGAACCATGTTAGATTTTAGGGAATACGAAAGACTTTAAAGTATTATCATAGTTTCACTATCTAGCTTACTAGTAACTTTTTACACAATTCATTATATACACTGTTAGGGAATCAGAATTTGAGATTCCAAAATAATTCATGCGTCAAAGATATTGGGTAACTTAGAAATCTGATGCCAAAAGAAATAACCAAGTAGCTAATCATGATGACAAATAGAAGCAGTTAATTTAAGCTTAAAATGTTATTTATGCAACAGGACAACCAGTCCAATAACTTAAGAAAGTCTCTAGATAATATCACGTTTTACGAATCAGAGATCCCCTATAATATGTACGTTGGTATGGGAACACGTGAAATGACAATCCCAAGAGAGTCAGTCAGTGTGAATCGTTTGAGATCTCCGGGACTCTCTTATAAACTTCATAAGAGCCACTACAAGCAGGAGCTAGAGGCATCCAATATCCAAAGGAAACTGTAGTTTGCAGTGGTATGATGTTCTATTCCTGTCCTGTTTTTGTTATTATTATATTCCTGGTTCTAGTTCTATTATTTCATTTGCTATTGTTGTCTAGTTTTGAAGGTGACAATTGTTATTCTTATATTTATATGGTGCTGGACTATTTTTAGTTTTGTTTTTTTTGCATAAGTTTGTTTGCATGAGTTTGTTTTTAGTAAATAAAGCACGCTGTGCATGCACTTATTGTATTCTTAATTTAGGGAGTAGTTTGTTTTTAGTTTGAGAGACTCAGTAGCTTTCCATGCAATGCTGGAGATATATTTAGAACTACAGTTATTATTAATTCCTCTAGGCTGCAAATTCTTTATATATACAGCCTCTATGTAATTTTTAATTATGCTGCAATAAAAGAAATTGGTGTGTGCAATTCCAGAAAATAGGGCACTTTGTTTTTTATTCTGAATTGTGATTTCTTTTTGAAATTATTCTTTTGTTGTTATTGTTTGCTCTCTCTATTATTATTATTAATCAATCAATGTCAAGGTAAAGGGCAAAGCCAAAATTCTTCAAGAGGTATAGGAAGCGGTGGCTCAAGAGGAAGTGGTGGTTTCAAAGGAAGAGTAGAGGTAGATTTGATAAGAAGAATGTTCAATGTTACCATTGTAACATGTCTGACCACTTTGAAAGAGAATGCAGATTGAAAGAAGGTAAAAGTGCTAACTAAGCTCAAGAAAGTAGTGAGAATCCTCCTGATCAATTATTTTTATCTTATGCAAAGAGTGAAAATACTAGTAAAGATGTTCGGTACCTAGATTCTAGATGCTCTAACCATATGACAGGGAATGAGAAGTTGTTCTCAACAAAGGATGGAAGTTTCAAATCCAAGATCCAGCTTGGTGATGATAAATCATTGGAGGTTGCTGCCAAAGGAGCTATGGAGGTCAAAACAAAAGAAGGTATAAAGAGCATTCATGATATTTATTATACTCCACAATTGAAGCACAATTTGTTAAGTGTTGGGCAGCTATGTGAGAAAAATTATAAAGTAGTCTTTGAGAATAAGACATGTACTATCTATGATAAGAATAAGGGTAATAGGGTGATCAATGTTGTTCCTATGACAAGAAATAGGATGTTCCCCTTGAGGTTTGGTGAACATAGCAGCAGTTTGGCAATATGGCTTATGAAGATTCAGCTTGGTTATGGCATCTCAGGTATGGGCATTTAAATTTTCATAGTTTGAAGTTTCTAACCTCGCATGCATTAGTTTCTGGTTTGCCCAAGGTTGAGGAACACAAGAAGGTTTGTGAAGGTTGTGCTAAAGGAAAGCATGCAAGAGAAAAGTTTCCAAAGGGCAATGCATGGAGGGCTCATCACCCACTTCAACTTGTTCATTTAGATATATGTGGTCCTATGCAGACTACGAGTTTAAGTAAGTCATCATATTTCATCACTTTTATTAATGATTACTCATGAAATTGTTGGGTATATTTTTTGAAGGCGAAAGATGAAACCCTAAATACATTCAAGAAGTTTAAAGCCCTTGTGAAAAATGAAAACGCATGTAAGATCAAGTGTTTAAGGACTGTTCGTGGAGGAGAAATTTTCTCAAAGGATTTCCAAAGTTATTGTGATTTTAATGGCATCAAGAGGCAACTTACTACTGCATACACACCTCAATAGAATGGAGTAGCTGAAAGGAAGAATCGTACCGTGGTTGAAATGGCAAGGTGTACGTTACAGACCAAGGGATTGAGAAATTCTTATTGGGGAGATGCAGTTGCTACATCAGTGTACATCCTCAATCGTAGCCCCACCAGTGCACTAGAAATGATGACTCCTTATGAAGCTTGGAATGGCAAAAGGCCTAATGTTAATCATTTCAAAGTTTTTGGTTGTTTGGCTTATGTGCATGTACCTGATTAGAATAGACACAAGTTAGATGCAAAGAGTGAGTCATATATTTTTATTGGGTATAGTGAGTAAAGCAAGGCCTATAGACTGTATAATCCCCTCACTAACAAGCTTACTGTCTCAAGAGATGTGATTTTTGATGAAGGGGGAGTTTATGGTCATCAAAAATATCATGTTGAGAAGCCAAAATCTGTTTTGAATGATGATATAATTGTTGATATTGATCATGAGCAGCCAACTAATGTTTCTGTATCCAGTGGTTTAACTCCACCAAGCAACCCTTCATCAAGTTCTTTAGTACCAAGTTCAAGTCTAGCTTCTTCTCCAAGTTCTAAAAGGAAGGTAAGGAGATTGAGTGATAGATATCAAAGGAGCGGAAATCAAGTACATGAAAAAAACCCAATAGGTGAGACGGTGAATTTTGCTTTATTAGCCAAGGCTTTTTTTGAACCATCATGTTTTGAAGATGCATGTACTAATGAGGTTTAGGTGAAAGTCATGGAAGAAGAGATGGATTTCATTCATAGGAATGACACTTGGGAGTTAACAAAACTTCCACATGACAGAAAAAGGATTAGCACTAAATGGGTCTACAAGACCAAGTTTAACAGTGATGAGAGTGTTGAAAGACACAAGGCAAGATTAGTTGCTAAAGGCTTCACACAAAAGTATGGAATTGATTATGAAGAGACATTTGCACCAATAGCAAGACAAGAGACCATGAGAATGTTGATTTCATTAGCAGCTCAAAAGAAGTGGAGCATACATCATATGGACGTGAAAAGTGCCTTCTTGAATGGGTACTTAGAAGAGGAAGTATATGTGGAGCAGCCACAAGGTTTTGAAGTGGAAGGAAAAGAGCATCAAGTGTACAGGTTGAAGAAGGCTTTGTATGGCCTCAAGAAAGCACCAAAAGCACGGTATGCCAAGATTGATGGATAATTTCAGAAGAATGGCTTCCAAAAAAGTAAGAGTGATCCTACCCTTTACTACAAACAAGAAGGTATTGATATTTTCATCATAATTTTGTACATTGATGATCTTTTGTATATGGATAATAGTTCTAAGATGAAAGATGAATTCAAAGCTAATATGATGAAAGAATTTGAGATGAAAGATCTTGGTCTGATGAAATATTTTCTAGGAATGGAGGTTTATCAAAGTAAAGATGAAATTTTCATTTGTCACACAAAGTATGCACAGGATATGCTGAAGAAATTTAATATGACTGATTGTAACCCTGCCTCCACTCTAAGTGCTCATGGAGTTTTGTTATGTAGAGATGATGGTGCTGATTTAGTTGATGAGACAGCTTACAGAAGTATTGTGGGGAGCCTGATGTTTCTAATCCACACAAGGCCTGATATTGCCTATTCAGTTTCACTTGTTTCAAGGTATATGACAAATCCATTTGAAATACATATGAAGGTAGCCAAAATGATTTTGAGGTATGTGAAATGGAATTTAAGTTTTGGTATTCATTACTACTCTTCTGAAAAGTTCAATCATGTAGGCTTTAGTGATTCAGATTGGGGAGGTAGTATGGATGACAGTAAATCTACATCTGAAAATTGTTTTTCTTTTGGTTCTGGTTTAATTACCTGGAGCTCAAAAAAATAAAGTATTGTTGCCCTCTCATCTACAGAAGTAGAACATGTTGCAATTACCTCAGCAGGTACACAAGCTCTTTGGCTCATAAAAGTTTTGGAAGAAATTGGAGAAAAACAAATTCAGCCTACAGTAATTTATTGTGACAATGTGAGTGCCATCAAGTTAGCTAAGAATCCGGTACATCACAGTAGAACAAAGCATTTTGATATGAAATATCACTTCATACGAGATTTGGTGCAGAAGAAGGATGTTGAATTGAAGCACAACAACACCCAGGATCAGCTAGAAGATATATTCACCAAGACAGTTGCAAAAGCTCAGTTTTTGATACTACGAGATAAGATAGTAAGCTCTCTCAGCATCAAGGGGGAGTATGTAGATGTTTGAAGCTGAGATCTTCGTTGAACATGCAGCTCTAGTTTGGACATGAATCTTTCCATTCATCACCATGCATAAGCTATTTTTAGTTTAAATCAGTTTTTGTTTATTCATGCAAATAAACCATGTACTCCAGCATGCATTAATCCTTAGGACTATTTTTTTGTTTTTGCATGAGTTTGTTTTTAGTAAATAAAGCATGTTGTACATGCACTTATTGTATTCTTAATTTAGGGAGTAATTTGTTTTTAGTTTGAGAGACTCATAGCTTTCCATGCAATGCTGGGAATATATTTAGAACTATAGTTATTATTAATTCTTCTAGGCTGCAAATTATTTATATATACAGCCTCTATGTAATTTTTAATTATGCTGCAATAAAAGAAATTGGTGTGTGCAATTCCAAAAAACAGGGTACTTTGTTTTTTTGTTCTGAATTGTGATTTCATTTTGCAATTTATTCTTTTGCTGTTATTGTTTGCTCTCTATTATTATTTTTTGTTAATATTAGGTTCAAAATTCTACATGCCTTACCCAATTTTTATTCATTGTAAAGGGTTTTGAAATCCTTTCAAAATCTGAACAATAATTCAATGTTCATATCGATCATGCAGAAAATAGCTGACATCTTTTCTTTCAACAGGACGAAATTCTGGGTGAGGAAATTGCTCATCTGCAAAGAATGGTATGAAATATATCAAAGAAAATTGTTTCATTATGTCATAGAGGCCCACTTCTAAAGACTTGTAATTGTTGTAGGGCACTCTACTTCGTAGGATTAGTAAAATTTTGGAATGTATCTTCTATACCATGATGCTGAAGACTACTTCTTATTAGAAAGCTATTATATCCACGTCCTCCTCTATTCCATTGTATTTCTAAGCTATAGTTTGTACTCACATTTTTATTCATATGTTACTCAGGCTGGTGTACACACTATGGAAGAATGCAACATAGCGGAGTCTCAATTGTACTCATATAAGGAAACTACAGCTGTAGAAACCAATCTGCAACTTGGGTAAGTAGTCATGATTATACGCTCTTCATAAATCTGTACTAATGTTGAAATCTTCTACCCAAACGTCAGATAAAGAAGAGCTGGTCATTGAGATCCATCAACATAAACGGGCTTTCGCACAAGCCTCTTTTGTACATAACAATTTTCTCAGCAACTTCATAAACTTAACATTTGGGCTGATCTTTTAGAAAATGCTAATCCCAGTATATGTGTTTTGACAATTTCTAAGAATTTGCGTGACGTTATCCAATTTGTAACATATTGTTATATAAAGGAGAACACATAATCTATCTGGAACCAGTGTTTTTCTTTCTTTTTTTATAAATTAATATAAACATATTTTGGTTCAGATTTAGTTATTTGAAAAAGATGAAATGTGTATCTTTATCTTTTCCTATTTATATGTCCTAGTTAAAGCATGACAGTAATCGTATGAACAATCATGAGGGTTGTCCAATATTCAGATGACTTCTTTAAAATTCCTTAAAACCAAACGTAGCACCTGAAAGTTTATTATGAGATAATTCGCTGTAAGATTAAAGAGGCTGCTAAATGTGTTATCTCGGTCCCCAAAAGCTATTGACACATGCGCATTACTCATAAGCACGTATTCTAAGTTTCTCGGATATCTTATCCATCCTGGAAACCTCTTACTCTTCATGTCATATCGAAAGATGCACGTTACCCAACTCCAGAGGGACCATCTTCTTGGAAATAAAAAAGATCACACTACACACAGAGAGCTGCTGTTATGTTTTCAAAACAGTTTTCAATATACACAGAAAGAAAATACAGAGATAGCTGCAGACAAATAGCTGCACTCTCTTCGTTCAACACTATTGCTGCTAGAAAACATTCCCTTTGTTGTGCTCAGGGAACTCTCTCTCACATTTGCATGAACATTTCTCCTTTTTGTTTGTTGTCGTCTTTCCCCTAAAAGTATTTGTTACTGCAAAAGTAGGGGGGAGGGGGATTTAGATCCCAAAATGATTTGTAATGGTCCATGCATTTATTCCTATGAAGAAGAACAACAAATTTCAACATTCCCTCTTAATTAAGAGCCGGATCCATTTTCTTTCTACAAATTTAGAGCTAATTTTGTCGAAACTACAACTCTATTCGTGATTTCACAAAAGTTAACCTAAATTTCACCATTTTCTATCAGCTCTCATATGAAATGATACATAATTGCAAAGTGCTTTCTTCTTCCATGAAATATCAAATTCTGTGTTAAAACTATTAATGATACATTTTCATAGAAAATAGTTGTACCATCCCCTTCTTCTTCCTTAAATCAGCTACGATTTTCGTTAGCCAAATAGAGTGACATGCCACTGCATCTTTTGAAATATACTCAGCTACAATTCTCTTAAAAGAAACTATGGATTATTTCTTGGAAGCCCACGAAATGAATATTGAACCCAAATGAAACACATATCCTGATATGCTCTTCCTATCACCTACATTTCTTAGTCAATAACTATCCATTTATCCAGTCAATGCAAACTCATTTGTTGTGATATATGGAATACTATATCATTTGGTGTCATTAAAAAACCTTGAGATTATCTTATCTTATTTCCAATGTATGTCCTTTGGAGTCTCCATAAATGTGAAAATCATACTTACGACAGGCATAATATAAGGTAAAGTTGTTTTCAAATACATCAAATTTCTAACCAAACTTTTGTTCATAATTGGATTCTCATTGCTACTACATTTTTTTTTGTGTGTTTGACTTTAAACCTATGGATGTTGGTGTTGGTGTATGCTTTCTATTTTGCATCTTAAACCTCTTGAAAATATATGTTGGATACTTTTTTTCAGTGATAAAAGTACCATGATACATTTGATTCACTTTTATGCTTGGAAAATACCTCAGGACACCTAAATGTATCACCTTGAACTCTCCTTTCACGGCCTCTTTTAAATTAGCAATGAGAAATCAGCATTCCTAATGAAAACTAGATCATCTATATATAAAACAATAGTTCAAATCTTACCATTAGCTTTCTTGATGTATAGATTGAGCTCAATATCATTTTTGTTAGATTTATTTGATAACAAATATGAGCTAATTCTGCTCTACGATGTCCATAGTGCTTGTGTTCAGCCCATAAAGTGCTTTCTTTAGCGCGTGCGCGCGCGCACACACACACACACACATATATATATATATTCTTACCCTAGAACTTCATTACTAAATGGGTTCCCCACATACACTTATTCTTTCAGAACTTCACTGAATAAGTTGGACTTCACATTTATTTGAAACACCTTCCACTTTTGTTTGGCTTCTATTGCTAAGAATATCCACATAGTTTCCATCCTTATATTTAGAGCATATATCTCATCATATTCTTTAACAACCAACATTGGCTTATGTCTATGTATTCTTCCTTTGACATTGCTAGACATGCTCCTATAAAATCAATTTAGAATAATAACTTGTTTATAATGAGGCAAATCAATTATTTCCCATGTTATATTCCTTCCCATGGCATCTAACTCCTCATTGATGACCTAACACCATTTCTCTTTATTCACAAAATTATTAAAATAAATTGGATCACTATGGGAAAATAATGTAAAATTTTACTTTTAATATAAATACCTTTCATAGCTTTCATTTCAATACACATCCCTTAGACTTTTAATGTTTATTGGCATTAGGGAGGCAATAGTCAGATGTAATATTTCACTACTACTATTACTTTGTTTTGTAAAAAATCTCTAGTTTTTTTTGTTTGTTGTAGTTGTTGACTAGGCACGAACCATGACCTATTAGGAGGACTTTGTAACATATCTTTTCAGATATTTGTTTGTCTATATTTCAACATTTGGATCTCTGTGGACCTGATTGTTGGGTTCCATACTTGTCTAAGCATTATCTTGCTACTATTCATGCACTTCATCATAATTAATGGACACTCTAACTAAGATACCCAAAGAGGTGTCCACCGTGCCATACGATGACTCATTTTCAATGAAGTAACTATCTTTACTAATCACATTTGAATAGTTATGGGGTTAAATATACTATATGGATTGCACTCTCTACTATAGCACATGAAGATGAAATTGTCACCCTTTTCATCCAATTTTCGTCTCTTCTCCTTTGTCACAAATGCATTTTCAAATATGCAAACATTGTCAAGTTCTCAACCATCTAGTTGCATTTTATCTATGCCTATTATGAAAGATTATCACAAATAGCCATTATGAAACTTATATTTATCAAATAAACTGTCTTTCATTTCATTTACCCCACTAATCATTAGGAAACCCCTTGGCTTTCAACACACTTCTTTTCTAATACATGATGGCTCTCTTCTTCCTTTCAATGACTTTATTTTGTTGTGAAGTATATCTAGTTATAAAATTTTTCATGATGTCATAATGTCTATAAAAAAACATATTAGACGTATACTATTTCTCTCTATCTAACCTTAGTGTGTTTGTAAATTTCCACTCTAGCTCTCACCTTGAGCCTTTAACACCTTAAAATTCTCATTGAATTTTGACTTATCTCTCAAAAAATAGCCAAAGGTCATTGAAGAATATAGGACCATATATGAAGGTTGTAAAATATTGACTCTTCCCTATAAAACTGGTTTATGTAGGTTTACACAAATATGTGTGCACTATCCCCAATGGTACTCTTAGTGTTTCTCAATTGAAAGAGCTAGTTATGTTAATTGCCTAAAATGCAGGTTTCACATTTGGTGCAGGAGCACCTAGTTCTACCTAGTTTTATTGATGATTTTCCAAATTTTGGAGTGATTGATAATGGTTGGAATCAATGAATGAATAATGGACTATTGATAGGTCCACAAGTGTGTGTTGGATTTATTTGAAGGGTGGTTGTCACCAAAGTTTGCTTGTTTTCTCAGTTTTGGCCAATGTACCCTTGTAAGCAAAAAATGGCATTATTTTGCATTATAGTATAAAACTCTTTGTAAGGCCTAATTACAAATTTGGTCATGTTATTTTGATGCTAGGAAACCATTCTAGGGGGTTTAGAGTGAATATAAATACATAAGTTGACAAAATGCAAAATGGAGCAAAAGTTGTCATTGTTGCTTGACAAAGTTTGTCCAAAAGGGTATCCAGATCACTAAATATTTTGGGAGGTCTTTTGGAAGTTTTCTGAACAATTGGACAAAAACCGTGAAGGTAGGGCTAATAGGGTCTCTAGAGCTACTAGGCCTAGAAAATAGGAATAGGAGAAAGTGATGGGAAAATGCAGAGAAACCAATCAAAGAAACACATGAATGGAGTTGAAACACCTTCTCTACACCCTCTGAGACCCTTGCAAGTGTATGTTGGAGATTTGACAACTTGAAGGTTGGATTTACTCTAGTGAATCCCAGCTATGCTTGTGAGTAATAGGAGTAAATAAGTTGATTGGGAGCACTCTAAAGGAGTATAGTAGTTTGACTTGAAATTGGACAAGTGAAGGGTTTAAACAAGGAAGGAAGCCCACTAAAACATCTTTTACCTACCTATTAATCAAGGTGCACCTCTTTTGTGATATCTTCCCCATCAAAGTGGTATCAGAGTGAGTTAGGATTAGGGAAGAAACCAGTTGATGTCAGAGACTGAGTCAATAGGTTTAAATAGCCTCAGGATGGTGACTAATGCAGAGTTAGCCAAAAAGGTAGAAGACCAAGAGGAGGAGAATACACTCCTTAGGGTAAGATTGCAACAATTGGAGAACAAACTAGGTGAAGTAGAAGACAAGACTGAGAAGGTAATTATCAAAATGAATAAAGGAAAGGGTAAAGAAGTGGTAGAAGAGGATGGCACACCTGAACTAGATCCTATTCTACCTAAAGAACCTTTCCTTAGAGCCATCAAAGCCTTTAGAGGTAAGTCCCTAGAAGGAGTGCCACTTTTTTGTGAAAAAATGGAACTAGAAGTGGTCATGGAGTGGAATGAAGGGTTGGAGAATCACTTTGAATGTGATGGAATTAGTGAAGCACAAAAGGTGAAGGTAGCCAAATCTAGATTTAGAGGAGCAACTTTGACTTGGTGGAAGTTCATCCAAGAGGAGAAGCAAAAGGAGGGTAAGAACCCAATTGCCACTTGGAAAGGAATAGTAGCCAAGGTGAGAGAAGACTATACCCCTGAAGACTATGAAAGTCAATTATACAAGAGGAGACAAAATTTGAGACAAAGAGAACTAGATGTGAGCAGCTACACTGAAGAATTTCAGAAGTTGTGTTTGAGATATAAGGCAGTGGAAGATGAAAGCATTAAGGTAGCCAGGTACCTTAATAGTTTACGGTGGGATATCCAAGAAGATCTAAGTTTGTTGTGTCCTAGTACTATCCATAAGTGCTATAAATTGACACTCAAGGTGGAAGAGAAGAGTAAAAAGAAACAAAAGAAAATAAATAGAGGTAGAGGTAGGGGAAGAGATGGTAGAGGTCATAGAGGTAGCTATGGAGGAAGAAGTGTAGACCAAAGATTCAAAGGGGAATCCAAGTTGGTAGAGCAGAGTGAGGATTCCAATAGCAAGATAATCTATAGAGGAAGGGGATCTAGAAAATTGAGTAGAGGAAGGTCTAGTAGATCAAAAAGAGGGTCCTATTTTTCCACAATGAAGTGCTATAATTGCCATCAACTTGGACAGCTAGCCTTTAGATGCCCTGAGAAGATGCAACAAATGTGAAGACATCAGAAGTGAGTTTAGATTCTGAGGTTGGAGAGAATCTCATGATGAGAAGAGTTTTGATTAAAGAACTGGTTAAGGAGGAACCTAGCCAAAGAAGATCCTTGTTTAGGATAAAGTGAAAGATCATGCGTAAAGTGTGTAGAGTGGTGGTGGATTCAGGTTCCATTGATAACATAGTGTCGGAAGAAGCAGTAAGAAAACTCAACCTGCATAGAATTACACATAGTGATCCTTATAGGGTTACTTGGCTCAACAAGGGGTAGAATATTTTGGTGAATGAACAAACTTTCTTGGAGCTCACTATAGGAGGCTATAAGGACAAAATCTTGTGTGACATCTTGCCAATGGATGCATGCCATCTACTCCTAGGTAGGCCTTGGCAATTTCATAGGAAAGCAATACACCATGGGGAAAATAATTCTGATACTTTTCAAAAAGATTAAGTTACCTACAAAATTCAGTCCATAGGAGATCAAGAAGAGAGAAGATCTAAGGGTTTCAATGTTCCACTAGTTGGGGAGAAGGAGTTCATAAAAACTCTCAAGGAAGGAGAAGGAGTGGGATTTGCACTTTTTGTGAAACCAAAAGAGGAAAACAAGGCCAAGAAAGTAGGTATTTCTAATGAAGTACAATAGATACTAAATCAGTTCAAGGACATCATAAGTGATGGAACACCTGCAACCTTACCTCCTCAACATTTCATAAGTCACCAAATTGACTTCATACCTGGAGCCTCATTGCCCAATAAGGCAGCTTACAAAATGACACAAAAGAAGAATAAAGAAGTAGCTAAACAAAGCCAAAACGCTTGGACAATGGTTTGATAAGGAAGAACATCAACCCATGTGTGGTTCCCACCATTTTGGCACCAAAGAAGGGAGGTACTTGGAGACTGTGCACTGATTTAAGAGCCATGAGCCAGATTACAATCATGTATAGGTTTCCCATTCCAATAATTGAAGATTTGATGGATTGTTTATGGGGTGCTAAGTATTTTACCAAGATAGACCTCAAGAGTGGCTACCACCAAAATAGAATCAAGGAGAGAGATGAATGGAAGACAACATTAAAGACCACACAAGGACTTTATGAATGTCTTGTTATGTCATTTGGACTCACAAATGCCCCTAGTACATTCATGAGACTCCTGAATGAAGTACTCAAGGATTACATTGGTAAATTTGTTGTTGTTTATTTAGATGACATCTTGATTTTTAGTAAGTTTAAAGATGAACATATGAAGCATATAGAGATTGTATTGAATAAATTATGTTATGAGCAACTAACTATCAATTTGGAGAAATGCGATTTCATGAAACAAGAGTTGGTATATCTTGGGTTTGTATTCTCAAGTGGCGATTTGAAGATGGATACCTCAAAGGTGGAAACCATAATCAGTTGGCCCACACCTAAACCAGCAAGTGAAGTGAGGAGTTTTCATGGTTTGGCACAATTTTACAAGAAGTTTATGAGAGGGTTCAGTGAGATATGTGCACCTATGCTTGATACAATCAAAGGAGGTGTGAAGACTAAGTTTCAATGGATAAAAGAGGTAGAAAAAGGGTTTCATCTCTTGAAGAAAATGGTAGATACTTAACCTGTCCTTGTCCTTCCAAGATTTGACAAGCTCTTAACTATAGAATGTGATGCAAGCAATATAGCAGTTGGAGTGGTCCTAAGTCAAGACAATAGACTGGTAGCATTTTTTAGTGAAAAGCTCAATGAAGCCAAGAAAAGGTATTCTTCCTATGATTTGGAGTTATATGCACTTGTGCACTCACTTAGGAAGTGGAGGTATTATCTATTACCTAAGGAATTTATTGTTTATACTGATCTACCTGGGGACATGGCTTTATCTCAGTATAAACCATACTTTTACCATTAAACATAAGAAAGGTCAATGCAAGAAAGTTGCTAATGCATCAAGTAGAAGGTTGCTAATAGTTCAAAAAGTGAAGCTCAAGAGCATTGGATTGGATAGTTTCAAAGGGTTATACCAAGATGATGAAGACTTTTCTTCCATCTACAAGGTTTGTCAAGAGTTTAGAAATCATTTTCATGGTGAATATGAAGATTTTACCTTACAAAATGGTCTTTTGTTTAAAGAAGGACAACTTTGTGTACCTAGAGGGTCGATGAGAGAAAATTTGATGCAAGAGAAGCACAATGGTTGTTTAAGTGGACATTTTGGGTTGAATAAGACTTTGGAACTTGTCCAGAGATTCTACTATTGGCCAAAGATGCAAAGGGATATCAAAAAATATGTGGAGAAACGTTTGGTTTGTCAAAAGGAAAAGGGGACCTCTTCTAATGCTGGACTCTATCATCCTTTACCTATCCCAAACAAGCCATGGGAATGTGTAAGTACAGACTTTGTTGTTGGTTTATCCAAGACCAAATTAGGATTTGATAGTATCTATGTTGTGGTAGATAGATTTAAAAAAATGGCCCATTTCATTCCATGTAAGGTGACTCATGATGCTAGTCATATTGCTTATTTGTTTTTCAAGGAATTCATTAGGATTCATGGCTTACCCATTAGTATAGTATCAGATAGAGATGCAAGATTCCTTGGTTAATTTTGGAAAATTTGATGGCAAAGATTGGGTACTAACTTATCTTTCAGCTCAACCTACCATCCCCAAACGGATGGCCAAACAAAGGTGGTAAATAGGATACTTGGGAACCTCCTCAGGTGCTTGACAAAAGAGTATGGACAAGCTTGGGATCAGATCATCCATCAAGCTGAATTTTCCTACAATGACAATGTGAATAGATTAACCGGTAAGAGTCCTTTTGAAATAGTTTATGGCCTTCATCCAAGAGGTGTGTTGGAGATTAGAGATATTGGGAATATGGAAAAAAATATTGGACATGCTGTTGACATGGCTCAGTCCATGGAAAGAGATTCATGAGCAGGTTAGGCAGGCCTTACTAGACAACTCTCAAAGAATCAAGATCAAAGTGGATGAAAAGAGGAGGGATGTTCCATTTGATGTTGGTGACTTGGTCATTGTTCATTTGAGAAAATAAAGGCTTAAGAAAGGTGTCCCTAGTAAGCTTCAAATGAGGAGGATTGGACCATGTAAGGTCTTAGCTAAGTATGGGCAAAATACCTACAAACTAGATCTACCTAGGGACATGGCTTTATCTCCTATTTTTAATGTTGCAGACTTGGTGCAGTACAAAGGCACACTTAAAAATGAATGCAGTAGAGTCTCAGAGGTCTCTGAATCACTTTCAGACCTGCCTTTACCACCTACATCTATGCTACATTCCGAGAAGGTATTGGATTTAAGAATCCTCAAGAGGACTAGGCATACCGCCTATATGGAACATCTGGTCAAGTGGCAGCATCTTCCAGAATATAAGGCCACTTGGTTACCTGAAGTAGACTTTCCTAAGCTTGGAATTTCCCTCTCTTTGTTTCTTGAAGGAGTCACTTGACTTTTTACTCATTGGGGGAGTATGGTGTAGGACCACCTAGTTTTACCTAGTTTTACTGATGATTTTCCAAATTTTGGAGTGATTAATTATGTTTTGGATCAATGAATGAATAATGGACTATTCATAGGTCCACAAGTGTGTTTTGGAGTTATTTGAAGGGTGGTTGTCACCAAAGTTTCCTTGTTTTCTCAATTTTGGCCAATGTGCCCTTGTAAGCCAAAAATGACATTATTGTGCTTTATAGTGTAAAAATATTTGTAAGGCCTAATTAGGGATTTGGTCATCTTAGTTCGATGTTAGGAAACCATCCTAGGGGGTTTACAATGAATACAAATGCATAAGTTGACAAAATGCAAAATGGAGCAAAAGTTGTCATTGTTGCTTAACAACTTTTTGCAACTTTTTAAAATTCATCAAATCGGTGGTTAGGAAACTGATGGGAGGTTTTTTATGAGAAATTATGCATATAAAATTACTTTGAAATGATTGTAAATAGGTTGGAAGTTTCATGATCAGATTTGGAACAAAAATTGAAAGTTATTTCCAGGTTTTTGTTTAAGATTTGTAAATTTGGCTATAGCAGTCCTTACCAGATGATCTAATCTTGGTACTATCCTTTCATTGTGGTCTAGTATATGTTGTTGTGTTTCTCAGGAAGTGATTTTATTCCTTCTCAGTGCAAGTTTAGTGTTTGATTACAAATTGTCTTCTTTTGCACTTCTCTTGGTCTGAGAAAGGGTCTAAGACCCTAGGCATAGTTCCAACTTGAAATCTCATTGTGCTTATCCAATGGCCTTTGGGATTCAAGTAATGGATCCTCTATATAGTGTATATATTCTTTGTAATGTCTTGGAGGTTTCTTGGAAGCCATTTTCCATCATATCCTAGGCGAGCTTTGCCATAGCTCGGCTAGGGATATGACTATCATTTTTGTTATTGCTTGCAAGGAAGATAAAATGTGGATGTGACAAGTTGTTGGCATGAAATAAATAAGCCTAATGGAGTCCCAGCAGAAGAAGGGAGGTATGATAGGATGTAGAAACCAATAAACCATATTGGAGAAGAGTATTAACTCTCAAACCTTCAAAAATAGCCATTTTGTTTTTGGTCCGTACCTATACGGACATACTAGACAGCCTACCCTACTAAATCTAAACTTTTGTCCAAAAGGGTATCTGGATAACTAAATATTTTGGGAGGTCTTTTGGAATTTTTCTGAGCAATTGGACAAAAACCATGAAGGTAGAGCTACTAGGATTAGAAAATAGGAATAAGAGAAAGCAATGGGAAAATGGAGAGAAACCAATCAAAGAACCACATGAATGGAGTTGAAACACCTTCTCTACACCCTCAGAGACTCCTGCAAGTGTATGTTGGATATTTGACAACTTGAAGGTTGGATTTACTCTAGTGAATCCTAGCTATGCTTGTGAGTAATAGGATTAAATAAGTTGATTAGGAGAACTCCAAAGGAGTTCAATAGTTTGAGTTGAAATTGGACAAGACCAGGGTGTAAACAAGGAAGGAAGATCACTAAAACATATTTTACCTACCTATTAATCAAGGTGCAACTCTTTTGTGAGATCCTCCCCATCAACATCTACCACTAGGATTTAGAATGGTTAGTAAACCTCTAACTATACCCTTCTTGGAATAAATACTCAAACCAAAGTTGCCTAATTTTCCATAGCTGAGATGCCAAAGATAAGAGGGGTTTTGAATTATTGTATTAAAGAAAAATTATTATTGTACTATTGTATAATTATCATTCATATGAGATACAACTATGGACATGGATGAAAAACATACTTGTATCCTCAAGGGAAATATTTAATTTTTTCTATTAGAAACTTTTTGTAACAATATTCTTGCTTTCATTTGTATCAAAGATTACACCATTGTCATTCTCCATAAAAAAATTGTAACCTCTTTGGAACAACAATTCAATGATTAATAGTTTGTGCTTAATACAAATGCAATAATAGACATTCTCTATCTCATTTTTATCATCATGCTTGGTGCAAATCATAACTAATAATTTACCCATAACTAAAAGTATTTTATTGGTTCCCATTTGGATTTAGATTTAATATTTTTATTAGCAAAAAATAATAAAAATACCACTCAAGTGGTTTTTGGTAGACAATTCAAATAACCAGAAGACAACTGAGAGAGGGGGGGAGGTGAATCAATTGTCACAAATTACCAGAACATTTAGCAATTAAGAAATTTAATACCAGAACCCAAAACGTTAATACAGGAATGCTTAAACCAAATACTGGAATAGCAATTAAACCAATTAAGCATAAACAATAATCAGAGAATAAATACCATCCATATGACACCAAGATTTATATGTGGAAAACCCGGTAAAGGAAAAAACTATGGTGGGAAGCCTACCCATAGTCAGATAATACTCTCTGCAGTAAGTATGTGTAGTACAATTTAGGGGTCTGCACTTGCAGGAAGGCCAACAGCCAAGAGCGCACTACTCATCACAAAGGAAGTATCACAAACTACATAGAAATCTAGAGTACAAGCCAGAAGAATGAATGAATTGAAAAGATAGCATCTCCTATGCCTGAGTACAATTTCGGTTAAGCTCAATACCATAGGACTAAATCATCTTGCATAAACCCAACTCGGTCTCCAATGATCGACCAAATCCTCTGCTTGAATGATATTACATTACTCACACATTACATATCAATATCCCATTCCATGACCATATGATCTACAATGAGACCTAACATCATATCTATACAAACCCTCAACCATAAACAATTAGGTCGGCCACTAGATAATAAACAAAATACATAATTAAAAAACATATCGGCCATAGACCAAACAAATAATATCCAAACTATAAGACATCCTAGAAACACATTGAGAGGTCTGATCCACACGTTACATTAAGCCATTTCATAACCTAGATCGATCGGGACCCAATATAGGTCCACACGCTAAAGAAATGATCTCCATTGGCCAAGTCTTGGACATGATCACCATTAGCATCCTGAATCCATACTAGAAGTTTCATTGACACCACTTATGCATATCATCAAAGATCTTCATCAAAGATCTGTCGGTGAAATCCTCGTCGGAACCACAAACCAAGCTTCCAAGAAAACAAGACAAAATCCGATCTTTGGACCAAAACCAATTGACAGAATATGAACATGAGTATCATGAATAAGACAATTCCATAGCCTAATCATACATCCTACCGAGACCAGAAGGGTACTGGTAAAGCATCCAAAATAGCTAGTGTTGACATCAATAACAAAACATCAACGCAACACAAAGTCAATTCCTCCAAATGGCCAACAATCTCCCCCTTTGGCATTGATGGTAACACTAGATGTGAAAAACATATAAGTAACAAGAAATGCCAAATAAGTCTCCACTAATGGAAGACAACAAACAATCTCCCACATAAAGATATAGCAATGAAGTTCTGAAATAAAGACGAAACTCCCCCTATGAATGATATCTTTGTAAAGTAAAATTAAAAACCACTGAATCACAAAGCTAACTACTCCTCCTGAGTAGTAGTGTCCCCGCATAAATGGTAGAATGAATGATATCTCTGATAATATGTACCAAACTGATGCCAAAACACATCAATCAGTTCTTTGTCGGAGGTGTAGAAACCCTTGACCTATATCTCGGGTACTCAAATGGTTCTTTAGGCAAAGGTTTAGTGAAAATATATGCAATATGCTCTTTAGTGTTCACATAAACCGGTCTAACTTCATTTTCTTCAACCTTCTCCTTTAAAAAGTTATAGTTGATAGATATGTGCTTATTCTGAGAATGAAATACCAGATTCTTTGTTATGTTAATAGCAAAAATTTGGTATGGGAGATTTTAAATCGGTAAGTACTCCTATGGTTACTAGTGATAAATTGACAAGGAAAGATGTACCTGTATCAATAAATCTTACAAGATACAAATCTATGATTGGAGGTCTGCTTTATTTTACTCAAACTAGGCCTAGCATAATGAATGTTGTTTGTATTGCATCTAGATATCAGAGTGATCCTAGAGAAAATCACGAGAGTGCGGTGAAAAGGAATTTTAGATACTTGCAAGGTACATCAGAATATGGTTTGTGGTACCCTAAGGATGATGACTTTACTTTATGTGCATATACGGATGCTGATTTGGGCTAGAGATGTTGATGACCGAAAAAGTACTTTGGGTGGAGCTTTATTTCTTGGAAAGAACTTGGTTTCATTGATCAACAAGAAACAATCATGTACTTCTTTATCTATTGATGAAGTTGAGTATGTTGCTACTGCTACTAATGGTACACAAGTTCTATGGATGAAGAAAATGTTGAAGGATATCAAAGTGCATTGTACTGGGCTGGATTAAAAACTGCATGATAGATTTAGGAGTTGTTGCTAATGTAATGCCCTATGGTGTTATGAAAGAATTAGGACTATCAGTAACTATTGTATATAGAAAATTCTATGCTATGGATAACAGGGAAGTACCTGTGATAGGTACAATGAAAGATGTTGAAGTAAAGATAGCAGCATTCCTTGAGGCAACCTATAAAATGGATGTTATTGTTACTGATACCAAACCCCATTATGGTATGTTACTTTCTAGGCAGTGGGCAGTAGCAGTAGGAGGGAATGTTCACCTGGACTTATCCTATACCACCATTCCAATCAATGGAAATTAGCTCAAATTGTACAGAGAGCCATGTGCTCCTAGGGTAATTGAAAATGTAAACCCAGATATGCTCAATTGTATTATTGATGTAGATCTTGATAACTTTAGACTTCAATCAATTTTACCCCAATTGAAGAATATTGATCCCATTGTGGTCGAATTAGAAGCACAACAGTATGGATTATGGCAGATGTACTTTGATGGAGCTTGCTCCAAAGAAGGATCTGGAGCAGGGGTTCTTTTTGTATCCCCATCAGGTATAACCTTCAAGTATTCATTCTTATTGGCCTTCCAGTGCACAAATAATACTACAGAGTATGAATCTCTATTGTTGGGGCTTGAAGTTGCAAAGAAGCATGGAATACAACTATTGACAGTGTTAGGGGATTCAAAATTGGTTGTATCTCAAGTAAGAGCTAAATATGCATCCAAGAATGATAGATTAAAGAGATATAAACATGCAGTTTGGGATGTTATTGAGCATTTTAGTGCATTTTCTATTAATTGGATAGAGCGATCAAAGAATATTATGGCAGATTTCTTAGCTAATGTTGCTCTGAAGAATGATGATGCAACATTAACCGGTATTTCCACTGTGGAAATAAAATCTAGGCCCGCTATTCCTGATAATGTGTACAATTAGCAAGTTTTTGCTAATGATGAAGACATTCTTAGGTTCATCCAATGTGTTGATGATTATGATGGACAAAAGATTGATTGCAATGCATTGGTGGAGATGGTTGACAGTAGAGAAACAGTATTTGGAAATGAGTTGGTCTAGTTGGAAACCAATGAAATACCTAAAGGGCTGGTAGAGCTAGAAAGCATGTTTAGTTATAATGATAGTCACTTACATCAGCAATCTACCACCAAGTTGGAAGAGCTAGAGGAGGTAAACCTGGGGACTGAATCATCCCCTAAGTTAGTATACATTGGAAAGAATTACTCCCTCATGTCAGGACTAACCTTATTAATTTATTGAAGAAATATAGATATGTTTTTTCTTGGTCTTATGAAGACCTAAAGGCGTATAGACAAGATCTTTTTCAGCATGAAGTTCCTCTACTTCCAGATGCTAAGCCTTTTAGACAGAAATAGAGACCCATTAATCCCTTGTTGGAAACTAAAATGCAACAAGATTTGACCAAATTGAGAGAAGTGGGGATTATCAAACCAATAAGGCATTCTTCATGGGTCTCCAATTTAGTCCTAGTAAGAAAGAAGAATGGGGACATTAGATTGTGTGCAGATTTCGGAAATCTAAATGTTGCTTCTTTAAAGGACAACTACTCTTCTCCCAATATGGAAGCTATGTTGCAAAAGGTAACAGGTTGTGATCTTTTATCCATGATGGATGGTTTCTTAGGATACAATCAAGTGTTAGTGAAGGAATCTGAATAGTTCAACACTACTTTCACTACTCCATGGGGGACATATGTCTATGTGAGAATGCCATTCAATTTGAAAAATGTTGGAGCTACATTTCAGAGAGCAATGGATGTAGCTTTCAAGGAATTCATTAATATTATCATGGTGGTCTATCAAGATGACCTAACCTGTTTCTCCAAAAGGGTTGAAGATCATTGTGGACATTTGGAAAAGGTATTTAGTAAAGCCTTGGAATTTGGTGTGTCACTAAATCTCCAAAAATGTCATTTTTGAGTTACTGAAGGAAAACTATTGGGACACATTGTTCCCAAGGAAGGGGTAAGGATAGACCCTGAAAGAATTGAGGCAATAAATAAGGTGTTTGAACCTAAGAATGTAAAAGGTATTCAGTCCTTTCTAGGGAAAGTGAATTTTGTTAGGAGGTTCATTGCAAACTTTGCAGAGATAGTGAAGCCTATCGTCAAGTTGCTCAAGAAGGATACCAAATTTTGTTGGGATCAAGAAGCCTCAAAGGCTTTTGTTGAAATTAAGAAAGTCATTCAAGAAGCACTAGTGCTAAAATCTCCTGATTACAGTAAGCCTTTTTCGCTATTTTCTTTTGCTTCATATCATATAGTAGCTGCAGTGTTATTACAAAAGGATAATGAAGGATATGAACATCACATAGCCTTCTATAGCAAGTCTTTGCAAGCAGCAGAACTGAAATATGAGACCATGGAGAAACAAGCCTATTCTTTGGTTAAAGTTGTCAAGGCTTTTAGGCCATATCTGGTGAATGCAAATGTCATTGCCTATGTCCCACATGCTGCAGTTAAGGATATTCTATCTCAATCTGAAGTTACAGGGAAAAGATGCAGATGGATTAATAGAATCCAAGAATTTGACTTGGAGATAAAAATTACTAAATTGGTAAGAGGTCTAGGTCTGGCTAAGCTTATGACTAAGTCTAATCTTATGAATGTTGAAATACACAATGTTGAAATCAAAGATACTTCAGTCACTAGTATTGAAAGACAACCTTGGTACTCAGAGATAGTCTGATTCCTAAGAGATGCTGCATTCTCAGAAGGAATGACACATAATCAGAAAAGAACTCTGAAACTCAAGTCACAAAAATATGTGCTCATTCAAGGTGATCTGTTCTAGAGAAAAAGAGATGGAGAATTACTAATGTGTTTGGATGAGTTCCAAGCTAAATGAGTATTGACTGAAATGCATGATGGAGTATGTGGAGGCCATTACTCTGCTAAGACCACTGCTGGTAAGATAATCCGGGCTAGATACTTTTGGCCTACTTTATTCAAAGATGCTCATGCATATGTCCAGAGATGTGATCCCTATCAGAAGTTTTCATCCAAGCTGAAGTATGAAGGAGCCTTACCCCTAAATCCAGTCTCTGTGGAAGCTCCTTTTGTCTAGTGGGGCATTGATTTTATTGGAGAGATTGTTGAGAGATTAGGAAGAGGTCACAGATGGATCATACTAGCCACTGACTATTTCACTAAATGGATAGAAGCTATCCCTACAAGAAGAGCTACAAGTAAGGTTGTCATTGATTTCCTGATGGATAATGTTGTAACCAGATTTGGAATACTTGCGAAATTGGTGATGGATAATGCCATGTGTTTCAGATCAGAAGAGTTTGTAGGCTTTTGTACTAGTCATGGAATACTCATGCCTTACTCTTCACCTTATCATCCTCAGGGGAATGGACAAGCAGAATCTAGCAATAAAAGTCTTTTGAACATCATCAAGAAAATCTTGGAAAAAAATAAAAGATCTTGGGATCAAAAATTGAAGTTAGTTCTATGGGCAGATAGAATAACAGTCAAGAAGGCCATTGGTATGTCCCCTTTTGAACTGGTCTATGGTGCTCTAGGTCAAATTGCCAGTGAATAATCTTCTTCCAGTTTACAAGTTCTCACAAGATGAGGATATGGAGCTATCTGAACCTATGGAAGACAGAATGATCCAAATTGTGGAGGTGGAAGAGCTCAGAGCTTTAGCTCACAAAATAAATCAGAAGATCCAATTGCAATCCAAATACCTTTTTGATAAAAGGACGTCACTAAGGAAGTTTCAAGTTGATGACATGGTTCTTCAGTGGAATGCAAAAGGACAAGACAAGGGAAAACATAAAAAAATTGAATCATTATGGATTGGCCCTTTTGTGGTCTGTGACTTAAATGGTAAGGATTCATATTTTGTGAAGAATATGAATGATGAAGTACAGGAATTTCCAGTGCATGGACAATTCCTGAAGCATTATTTCTCTTGAAGTTCATGCATAGTAGGTCCTTTGTTTGTATATATTTTGTTTCTTCCATGTTTTTCTGTTTGGGTCTGTGTCTTGGTCTTTTTCTCCAGAGTTTCTGAGTTTTCTTGTATTGATCTTGCGATCAACCATCCCCAGTCAGAGCCACTGTTATCACTGTTTAAAAAATGGGTTTTCCTTTCCCATAATTGGCTATGATTTTGAAATTTTTAATTAGACATGCTATCAATTGCTTCAGCTCTATGTTAGGTCCTAAGGGTTTAGGGTTTTTTAGTTTCAAATCGTTCAATGTTTTATCAAAAACCCTCTGGTTCTATTTCTTCATTACTTTATCCACTTAAGTAATGGGTCCCAAGTTCGTCGGAAGTGTCCCCCCTTGTCATTTGCCTAGGTGGTCTTTTGAATTAAATCGTAATATTTTATGCCTTATATATTTCCCTCCTAATGTTGTCGGGCCTAGTAAGCAGTGCACACTTCTCAAGAAGATCTATGGTTTTCACTATTTCGTTAGGCAAAGTTGCACATGCTTTAAGACCCATGAAATGGCGAAAAGGAAATGTGTTCTACATGGCGATTTTGGCCCGGTTTAAAGAGGTCTCATCTTGTCCAAGATCCAACAGCTGGTGTTATTTCGTAGCCTGAACTTGCAAGCGAAATACCTTTCACAAAATGGCGAAAGTTTTTGGTGGGACCCTGCATGCGAGGATTTTAAAAGTGACTAAAAGGTGATCAAGTCCCATTTGATCTGACGGTTCGCGCTATTTCACATGATGAAAATGCTCGATAGTTATCTTTCGCGAAGTAGCGAAATGATGTGGCACTCCAAGTAGACAATCCAACTGGCCTAGAAAGCGAGTGAAATGGTTGCACATGGCGGAGGCCACAATAGTCAGCGAGGTGGGTTCAAGGGTTAAAAGAAGGGTCCTAGAGGTGAGTCATGTCGTGGAATAAGAGGTGACAGGGCAGATGCAGGTGGTAAAAATTAATTGGAACCCAGTGTTTTCTCTCAGCTAATGAAAGACTGACATGTCAGCTTTGAAAGTGACTAGATGTCAGGTGTTTGAGTTCGAGTTGGAGGGCCCACGTCTGCTAGAGTCTGTTCAGATGGTTAAGCATCGAACAAGTAAAAAATAATCTAACAGCCTGCGTGAATTTGCAAGGGTAAGGTGCTTGTGCTTTATGCCCTATGAAATGGTGAAAAGGTTTTTTGTCCCCAAAGGCAGATAAAACATAAGGTTAAAAGAGGATAGACTTTGTTTTGATCCAATGGTCGGCGCTATTTCACAGTTGCGAGATGCTTGAAGGATATGCTTCACGAAATAGCGAAGGTAAAAGAGGTTCGTCCAAGTGTTAAGCTAGATGGTGACGTGTCGGTGGACATGTGGTTTCAGAAGAAGCTGAGGGCCCGCCAAGGTGTAACCAACAGTAAAAGGGAGAGACACGTGGCCAATGTGGAACTAGGCTTGAATGGTTTTCTAAAACCAATGGTTGAGTGCCACATGGTAATCAATAACCAATAAAAGGCAGCGTAAGTAAAGCAGAGATAAAGGGTTTCCCTTAAAGGATGGTCATCTCTGAATTAATCTGATGCTTCGTGTTGTTTCACAGCCTGAAGTTGACAGATGTTTAAGCTCCGCGAAATAGCGAAAGACCGCTAGCAGTCAAGGTAAAGGCATGGTTAGTAAAAATGTCGGCGGTCCCGGTGAGAGTTAAATGTCGAGCAGTTAAAATTCCATCTAACGTCTAGCGTGGTTTCGCGAAGGAGAAGTGCTTGAAAGATAAAGTCTACGAAATGGCAAAAAGGAGGTGGGACCCAGTGCGAAGGCAAGACTATTAAGTCAGTATAATAGCCGATAAAGTCTTTTTGATCAGATGGTTGGCGTGATTTCACTTAACAAAATTGCCTGAACATTATGCTTCGCGAAATAGCGAAAGAGCGAAAGGAAAGAATTGCAGGAACGTTGTGGCCTGTTGGAGTGAAAAAAAAGAATTCTCTCATGAATTCAATTCTTAAAGGATGACCGAAGCATGCAGAATCAATGTTGCAGTTAAGACCCTGGGTACTATATATGATCTCCTGTCGATTGGGTAAAGGTATCTTTCAAAAGAATTGTTGCAGAAGAAGAGATATAGAGCTTTTGTCTTCAGATACAGAGCGATTCAATTCTGTTGCAGAGAAGATTCCTTCGAGCTAAAATCAGGTTTTCTTGTACTACTATGTGGCAATTGCTTAGTAGTGTTTTAATTGAGGTCTTGATTTGTTGCTGAATCATTTGGGGTAGTTTTTTTTTTATTGCTTGCATTTTCAAAATGGCACCTAAGAGAGAGTTCTCCGAGAAGGTTAATTATAAGGAGAGGGCCATTTGTGATGATTTTCTTGAGCAGTTGATGTTGTCAACTAACCAGGCATCAAAAGTAAAAGAGTTAGTGCCTAGAGCTCCTCATTTGAAGATAGGAGAAGGGCTATATGGCAAGGGCAACTGGTTGAGAGATCCGCAGGTCAGATTGTCTAGGTTGGGGTTATTTAAGGTTGGATTTGGAATGAGAAATTCTCTGGCCCCACAAAATAGCATTTGGGAGTTAGATGTAGGGAAGTTGATAGTTCTAGGGGTATTCATGGACATGGATCTATGGACTCAAATTGCACACAACTATGATCCATTTACCAGAAGCATTAGGGACATAAATGGAAAAGCCCTTATTGAAATTAATAATGAAGAGTTCAGAAGTGCTTTTGGGCTCAATGAGTTTACAAATTTTTTGGAACCCATAAACTTTAAATCATTAGCTCAAGTATATGGTGCATAGAGGAATCACCTTAGAAATGGGCCTCTTAAGGAATTTTTCTTTGAAGATAGGTGGGTTGACAGTTGTAGGACCCAACATAGAAGAGCCCTTCATGTTGAATCTATTCACCCTCAGGGCTAAGGGAATGTATTGGTCACTCTGCCAAGTTTTGGGAGAAGATGCTGAGGCAAATATGCCTAATCACTACTTGTTAATGATTGCTCAGATTTTGAATCCCTCCCTTGCACTAACATTTGATTATGCTTCTTTCATTACTGATGCTATCCATGGAGGGTTAGTAGGAATAAAAAATGGAAATGTGGATAGGCCTTTCAGATGGTATTCACTCCTTATGCATCTATTTCTGTTCAAAGGAGGTGGTTACATTGCTAGTGGATTGGACCTCATCAAAGTGAAGGAAGGAGAAAAGATGCCAATGCAACTATGGAGTACTGTCTTCTCATGGGATAGAGAGGATGCCAGTTTCTTGAAATTTGATAAATATTTTGCATCCAAGATTAGGACTCTCCTCTGCTCAGAGAACCCAAGAATCCCCAAGGTTCGTTTGGAATTTATTAGACCAAAAGAATTTGCAGAAAATATAAAGATTGTTCATAATTGGGGTGACATTTATTTGTACCCAGTCTCAACAGTTTTCAGAGTTTTTGGTTTTAAAGGCACTCAATTCTTGTTGCCCTATCAGGTCCCTCTCAAAGTGGGAATTGCAGAAGTCCTTAGACAGATTGGTAGTGTACAAGAGGCAGAGCTGTCCGGCAAGGGTAAAGGGATTGTTTTCCCTACGGTTACCATAGCCCATCAATTTATAATAACCAAGGGAGGCTGGAATTGTTTTGAAGACTTTCTCAAACCCTATCATTTGTCAACTGCAATATCCAGGTGTGCAGATCCAGAAGACTTCTTCAATGGCATATTCAAAAAGAGGGCAGTGTGCAGAGGAAGACCCCATCAATTTCAGTTTCCTGAGGACCTCATTAGAAATGAATTTTATTTGGATGACTAGGAACTGAGGAAAGAAAAATGGGTGGCTTATAAAAAAGCCTTAGACTTTGTGCATCAGTTTGATGCCAGCTATGACCCATTGTCTAGCTTTTTCCCTCTGGAGGAGAAAATAAAGTTTTTAATTGTTTGCTTTGAAGATGTGATGCAGACCCTAAAGGAGAAGAGGGAATCTATGATTAAAAGAAACTCTGAAAAGGCAAGAATGATTCTAAGCAGGTTTGCCTCCACCAAAGCAATCCCTCCTGGTGATTACACACTGCATAAGAAATCTAGTTATAATGTGTTGATGCCTACAACAGGGGAGCCCTCTACCTCCAAAGGAAAGAGGAAGATACAAGATGTCATTGACATCCAAGAGAGCCCTAAAAAGAAGAGAGTAGGAAAATAAGTACAATCTGATACACCTTTGTACTCTCTATCCCAATCCCCTATCCACATAGGAGATGAGCAAGCAGCAGTTGAGCAACTTTTACAGTTAAGCAGTTTAGGGGAAATTGCCTACACATATGATGAGGTAGAGGAAGGAATGCCAAAAGAACCCCTTGCTACCAAAATGGACATTACAACCACTGAACTTAAAGGCCATGGGTTGGATCCTAAGATAAAGCAAGCCAGTGATGATTTCTTGGCTGACAACAATTTTGTTACCTTAGGAGCGTTTATGCAGTTTGTATGGAAACAAAACATAGATAAATACAATGCAAGATGCGAGAAGAGAAAAGGTGAGCAACCTAGCAAAGATCCAGCTCTGGTAGAGGAAGAAATAAAATAAGAAATGATGGAAGAATTTAAGACCATCACTCCTAAGAAAGGAAGAGATATGGTGGCACAAGCTGGAGTGCTTATTCTCCCTAAATGGGACATAGCAGATGCCCTGGTACTAGAGGTAGTGAGGAAAGAAACTAAGCCCATGGAGGGAATCACTTTTAGCAAGGATAATGTTGCACTCGTCATGTGGTCTCTCAAGAGAGATGAAAATAAGAAAAGAAAAGATACCCAAGGGTCAAGCTACCTTGGTGGAATGATAGTAAAGAGAGTGCAGACCATAGGGGTGGTAGAAGCTACTAGCACTGTGTTAGAGACTACAAAATTCAGTGTTGCAGAAGCAGAAAAGGAAGCCAAGGAAAAAGCAGACCTCCAAGTCAAGTTGGAGACAATTTTGAAGGCCTATAACAGTGCTAAGGAGGAGGTAAGAGGTAAGGATAGCATTATTACTAAGTTGCAGAGCCAGTTGATAGGACAGTACCATCAAGGTGAGTCTTCAACATTGATGATCTCCTCCTCTCCTGCAAGACCTCCACCTAGCAGCCCCATCATTGAGTTCCCACCATCTCCAACACCTTCCAGCTCCCAAATGATTGAGATTTCTCCTCAAGAGCTAGAGAATTTGAAATAGGCTTAGGCCCTCTATGCCAAGAAATATGATGATAGAGTAAGGGTTACTATTTCAAGTTTTGCAAATACAATGAGTGCCTCATTGCTATATAATAACATAAGCAAGATTTTGGATATGAGGGATGAGCTCAATGGAGATAAAGCCATTCTGACACCTATTTTTGACAAATGGAGGCCTAGAGAGCAGGACTTGGAGTCCATTTGTGCATCTTATGATGAAGCAGGGGCCAATCCTATCATCAAATCCACTTGTGATACCACCAAGGATCTAGTGAAATTAGAAGAAGGGGTGGATAATGCTGATAGGAAAATTAACTTGTACAAAAAGGAGTATACTGATCAGGTTTTTGAGTTGCTCCCAGGAGTTTTTTCTAGCCCAGATCAACTGAAGGACAAACAAGTGTGGCTCAAGGAATTAGAGGCCAAACTGTCAGCTAGGATTAAAGGAATTGTTGATCTAGATGATGCTTCCTTCTTTGTTGTGACAATTCAAGAGATAGAGAAAATCATGTCTCATTATGGTTTTCTCAATTCAGAAGTCAACAAGATGAGAAATTCCTAGAAAAGGTTGACCAAGGCTAAGACAAAAGTGATTAATTTCACATGGCCCACTGATGATGTGTACAATGAATGGACAACAAAATATGCCATCTAGGATGCAGAGCAATTAGAGGGTGCTCCTGATCAGTTAGAAGAGGTTGCAACCGAACAGCAAGTTGAAGAAGCTGCAGAGGTCGAAAAGGACTTGTAATTGTTTTTGCAAAAGGTTTTGTAACTTCTTCTTGAGAAGCAACAATTGTAAGAAATTCTCCTAGGAAATTTTGAAGCTATGTGCATCCATATTGTTATAAATGGATACCAGGACTAAGAAAAAAAAAGATCGCAAAGAATTGTAAGAAATTGTTGCAGAAATTTATCTGAGCTTTTCTAAGTTTAATCGAGAATATTCAAAAGTTTTTGTAATACTTTCTTGAAAATATATCAATATACAGACCATCGGTTTTGAGTAAAACTTTGTGTTGTCTTCAAATGTGCTTGCAGTTGTTTATTGTTTCATTCTGAATAATCCAAGGTTATTTTGTTTGAATGGGGATTGTAAAGCAATTTTCAGTAGATGTGCTCGCCAGCTTTTATCTTTAGGAGGGAAATTAAACATGCAGGGATCGCCTCTACTAGTAAATTCTTCATAGGATATTTTGAATCTTGATGAGCATAGTTTGATTTGGTGTGCATAAATTCTCATGTATGTCAAGCATATATAGGGATTAACAAAAGCCGAGCCAATGGGATGTGTAGAGATATTCTATTTGGGGAGTGTTGTTTGAATTTTGATGACTCTGTGACCTTGGATAAGGCACTGGTATAGATCAAGGTTGTCTATTGCATGTTTTGTAGATCAAAATACTGAATATGAGTATAATTTTCATTCCTTTGTTTCAGTTGGTTACAAGCTGATTAGATCCGCTGGTTTTCTGGACTGGTTTGTTGTGGATTTATCTTTTGAAAGTGTGAATTTAGTTCACAAAGGTATACCTGCCTGGACTCTGAGTAAGTCCGAAGTGTAGAAGGTTAAACCAAACCTTGTCATATGTTGTCCTAAGAATTTTCTTCCCTTTAATATCTCTTCTACACAAAGTTTAAATAATTTTATTATAAGGATGTTGAGGTGAATCAAATTTTGAAGACAACAGGCTCACTCAAGATATTACAATTAAAATCAATTACAAATAAGTCTTGATGTGATACAATATGTCGGCTCAATACATTTACCATATTATCCAATCAATAAACCATTTCCAAAACATGTCATGCTGATCTGGAATAGATATCATGTACTGGTTAATAACCTAGACCTATATGCTAGTAAAGGCAAATCTGTCAACCCGATTAGACCAATAAGAAAAAAACCAAATCCAAACATCCAATCCATGTCTTCGACATAACCAAATGATCTCCAGATGATACCAAGTTATCATCATTGTCGGTGAACAATATAACCTACTGGTGAACATATATCGATGACTATGCATAGGCCACTAACCATGTTGGTGAACACAATGTGCTGGTTCAAAAATAAACCAATATAACCATAGTGCCAACTCAACAATGTAGACTTCCAAGAAGATAAGTGTTGACATCAATGACAAAACCAATGCAACACATGACAAAGTCATCCATAATACCAATAGTAACCGACTACCATCACCACAAATTTCAAATCATTCTCTAAAATGTCATTTATGGTCATTGATCTACTATCAAATTTGGAGCCAATGGTGGCTGTCACCATATCATTTGACACTTTCCTTAGGTTGGGCACATCACCAGTTTCAGCTAAGCCTGTCACAACTTGAATCACCTATTTGGTAATCTTGTGTAGTTTATCAATCCATATGAACTCATCATGAACACAACTAAGAATGTACCGGATCCACTTTCCTTCAGTGAACAATGGAAAGTGAATGAACTATAAGAAACCCTTGTCCTAATACACCTTGTATTCGGGTTTGATATTGCCCAAATCATCAGCCAAATATTTGTGTAAAGATCCAACATATCCACATTTCCAAGCTCCTCAAGATCATAGTGAATGTAAGCCCTAATATATTTGTTATGAAGCATGCCATAGGACACCGATGAAAATGCACCTTTCGAATTGTCCTCAACCAACTTGAAAGGGTGTTTCTTGAAAAAAGATCATGCCCTGTCCTTAATCTCAACCACCAATGGGGTAGCAGTACCAAAAGCTAAAGCCATTTTGAATGCTAGGGTTTGTGAAAATAGAAAGCCTAAACAAAAAAATACCTTGCTTCACTATTCGGTACTGAAATTCACTTTGGAGTCGCTAAAACCGTTGTAGAAATCACCAAATCGCTTTTCTCTCTTCTTTACTCTATTTGCTTGAAAACATTACGACAAATGAAACTTTGAAATGCACTTTTATCCTTTGAAAACCTAATTTTCCAATGTAATAAATGCAGCAACCAGTTACCATGAGTTTCATGAAGTCGCATATGGAAGCATCAAATCATTACTAAAACTTCTGGATATCATCTGGATACATGATTCAATCCTTCTACAACCTTCCAGAATTGATTACAGACCACCAAAGAGGGGGTTCCTAGAATCTGCATGAAAAGCTCCCCTTAAGGCATAAAGCCCTAGTTATCGGATGAAGATCCTACACCAAATTTAGGTGTAGACCCCTTGTTAGATTTAGATTCATCTTTTTTGATCCATAACTTCTCATGTTTATATTTGATTTCTTCTACCTTCGTTATTCCCTTGTCATCTAATTTTTTCTTGTCTGTCGGAACACTATTCTTTCTTCTGTAGTACTTTCCAATGTGACTAGTTTTGTTGCATACATGGAAAACAACATTATTCTACATAGGTTTGAAGTTCATTTGATTTGGTCTTGTCCTGTACTAATTAGAGATATGTCCAAACATCGCACAAGAATAGCATCTTTTATTTTGGAAGTTATTCATTACTGCTCTACACATATTTGACTTTTGTCCAAAGTTATTGCATATGAAACACTGACCGGTAAAGATAGGAATATTATTCATGGTGTTCTTTCTATGATTCATCCTACTTCTACATTGATTCACCATATGACCAAATTTATTGCAAGGGAAGAAATTACCATTGAATTTGTGAAAATTAGGTTGTCTTACTGGAGAATTATTGCTCTTCTTTTGATTAGGTTTAGCATTGGCTTGTCCTGATCCAGAGTATTCACCTTTCTCAAATCCAAGTCCTCGCATGTCCCTGAGTTTCCAACATCTCATCAAGCCTTATTGAGCTAGCTTTGAATTTGTCTTTGTATTATCATCCCTTTAGGTAGCAATCTATCTTTCAAGTTCCTAACTATTATTCCTTAACTGAGTCAATTTAAGCTTCAACTGATCATTCTCATAGGTAAGCCTGAAGCATTCATCTACTCTTCCCTTAAGTGATTGTGCCATATTCTCTTCATTCTTATTCTGGTCCTCAATTGCTTTAGTCAGACTCGTCACAATGGATTACATCTCATTCTTCAAAGCAATATTCTCTCTTTCAAGCTTGTTAACTTCATCAGTTTTGTCCTAGTATTCCATGATTTGATCTTATTTTTATTTCAACTTGTCCATTAGTTCTTTCCTCTTGTCTCTAGAAGTGTTCACTTGATCCTTCAAGTCATTGATGAAATCATTAACAATATTCAGGTTCTTCTTCAAGATACAGATCTCATTTCTAGCTGCATCAAGATCCTCAAGTGCAACCCTGAGTTGTCTCTGAAAATTGGAATATATTGAATCAATCTCCTAGACCTTCCTCAAGTAGTTAATATTCCTCAAAGGTAATAGGATCTAGTACCAATTGTTGGATCAGGGATCACTAAGAGTAGGGGTGAATCAGTGATCTACTAATTAGTAGATTTTCAAACTTAACTTTCAACAACCGAATGCAAACACTTAAAACTGAAATGCAAAAACATGAAACAAACAACCAAAAAATCATAACACCTATATTTTTATGTGGAAACTCAAATGGGAAAAACCACGATTGGATTTGAACCTACAATATTATTCCACTATGGCTAGTAGGAAAAAAATATTACAAAATGGGAATGCACAGGCATTCAGACACATTGCCTAGAGCTCAATGCTCAATTATAATAACCTGGAAGGCTACAACCCTTAGAGAAGTCTCATTGACTTACAAAGTTGTTAGAGTGATGAATTACAATGCATGAACATTGAAATAGCATCTACAATTCCTAGATGAGTTTCGGTTGAGTGCTAAATACACTGACTGTATCACCTTCTCCGTTCTACTCTATTATGCCTTGTACTCTATCTTAGTCAGCTACCAAATCAAGAATGCACACATGAAACTGCACCAAACTAAATTCTCAATCATTTCTCGCTTGCATACAATCGTACCATACACCAAAAATATCACCCACACCAAAATTATATACCAACAACCACAAAATAGGTTATTTACCATTTCGGTCTGAAGGTGTAACTTGTAGTCACATGTCGACTTGACTGGATCCAAAAAGATAAGTTTGGATCACCAAAACAATTGCAAAATGTTGTGTCTATATCAGCTCAATCAACAAGAACATGATTCAATGTACTGCAATCATCGAAAAGCTTCTGGACCCAAGGATGATATGTTTTTCTTGAAATATTAGTTAATAAGCTACCAGTTAACACATGCTTTGAAATAAGAAGAATTACAACCACTGGATTGGATCTTCGTGAAGAGTTGCCATCAATGACAATCCTAAACTGATAATCAACCACTAAAAACCACCAGATGAGTGTCAAATGCCAACATGATGTATTTGAGAAAAGAAAGATTTTCAGTTGGAACCTATAACAAGTTGCAGATGAGGAAATTTGGACCTTACAAGATCTTGAGGAGATTCAGTTCCAGAAATGCATATAAAGTAGAGTTACTAAATAGTTTAAGTATTTCACCTATATTCAACATTGTAGGTCTACATTAGTATCATGAATCAGAATTTAGTGAAGACGGTATTGCTGAAATGGAGAAGCAGTTGCCCCAGAAGGAACCAGATCAAATTGAAGATGTTTTGGATAGTAGGATTGGGCATAGCACCTAGAGCAAATATAACAAAGAGTACCTTGTGAAATGGAAGGATATACCAGTTGAAGACACATCTTGGATTTCTCACACAGAGGTGGACTACCTTGGTTTTCCTCTGGCCCTAGCAAAGTGAGGGACTCACTTTTTTTAACAACCTCAAATGTTTGATGCAAGAGCATCCTCAGTTCTTGGCAATCTTGCATCAACCATACACATTTCTTTTTAGTTTGTTTTATTTTGTAGTTTTAGCATATTTTTCTGCATTTTCTTGCATTTTCTCACTAGACCTTATGGAGATGGATTTTTCTTGTAATCATGATTATTTTCCCTATTCCTAAACCACAAGACATTTAGATGTTTTTTTGGCAAGTTATTGCTTCTAATTTCTAAGAGAATTTTTCTGGCTTAGAACACTAGAACCAATTGGACCTAAATTGCCACTGTTGAATCTTGCAAATCCTTTTCGTAGCTTATGGAGCTCCAGTTCATTGATTCCAATTTTCCTTGGCATGTGGCTAGCCTTCCCTCTATTCTGCACTTCTTCCTTTGGATTTTCTGGAGGATTTTCATTAGTGGAGGCCAACTTGGTGGCTTTACACATTTGATCTTGTTCTTCAACATTTTATCCCTCTTGGGCCAACATCGATCTCTCTTGAACATATAAATCAATGTAATTAAGCATTATAATTCATTCTAGAGAATATAGAAGATATATCTTAATATTTAGAGGTTCGGAGTTGACTGATTCTATAATTGAGCATGTATGTAGCAAGCCAGTGAGCCCAATATTGTAGTTTGTATATTACCTATCATTTGTAATCAATTTTCATTATCTAATTCATTTAGTTATGCCTTGCCTCCATCATCTTGTCTTTCTTTCATTGTGTTTACTCTTGTTGCATGGTCTGAATAGATCTTATTGAAGTCCCTCCTAAGTGTGTCTACACCAGATATGAATTTGATGAGCCCACTAATAGAAAAAGGGAAGAGGAAACCCGAGAATAAGAGAAAGTAAAAGAAAATTAGGATTCTCCAGTATCTTATGAAAATAGGTTAAACAACTAAGAGGGGGGATGAAGCAGTTGTCACCAAAACTTGCAGCAACTTACAATAATCTTAGATTAGATAATTAACAGTGAAAGCATAAATCAACAACACAACATGAACACATATAACACCAAGATTTTTGACGTGGAAAAACTAATCAAAGGAAACACCATGGTGGAAATATACCCATAATATGATGATACCCTTTTAGATGTATAAGATATTACAATGGGGAATGCACATGCATTTAGGCACACTACCTAGAGCTCACTACTCAAAAACAACAAAGGGCAACAACCCTGGGAAGGCTCACTAGCTTACAAATAGATTTGGATGACTTCCGACAAATCATGAACTACAAAATAGCATCCTCAATGCTTAGTTATAGTTCCGGTTTAGATCATTACATCTCTCACACTTCTCTATACTTCCACTCTACTTCCAAATGATTAATACATTATTCGCACATATACACACCTCACAATGATTATTACATTTATTTATACATGACATCAACTATGGAACAATATCATTAATTTTGGCTCAACACATATCAATTAATTATAAAAATATAACCATACATGCTACCATGTCAAATGCAGACCAAAACAATGTTAGGTAAGACATAGCATGGACCTAAATCACCACCTCAAATATGTAATACCTCCAAGATTTAAGCATCAAACATCTACAACATGCTATAGGCATTATGTCTGTTGGGTATTGTTGGTCATTTCTATTGCTAGGATATGTTGTTATCATTGATGTCAATATATTCGTATGATTTGTTCCGATGATTGGAGTTTGGAAAGATTTTATAATCTGGTTTGTAGTGTTGGTTTGTTCAATCACTATTTTGCAGAGTTCGGTATATTCACTGGTATATTATGGTATGATCAGATTTGGTGCTAAATTTTTGGGGTATTGTTTCGGATGGCCTTTTGTATCTTTATTTCAAAGAGTTCATGATTTGGTGCTCTACAAGTTATCTTTCTTCATGACAGTTGATGATTGGTTGTGTTCTTGAGCTTTTAGACATTGACCGATGAAGATTTGAAAAGTGGTGTTGGTGCAGCTGTTCTAGAAGATTCTAACATGATTGTTGGTGTTTCTTAGTCATCTCCTATTTTTTTGGTGATCCACATTGATCACTATGCAATTTTTTGGTGGTTTCTATGAACAGGTGATGATTTTCATGTTATGCGGTTTTTTTGGTGGTGTAGCGTGTTGTGGTTCATCTTGGTGTGATTTTTGGTGGAGTTGTGCATTTGGGAATTTGATTTAGGACCATGCTATGCTATGAAAACTATTATATTGGTCCATGTAATTTTGTAATTAAGGGTTGAGGGTTTAGCCAACCTTTTTGACAAGGTTGATGAATTGTATATATAGATGATGTAGACATGTAATTTGGGTGTTGATGTTGAGTCTCCATTATCAGAGAGATTTGTATGATAACAAGTGATTTATCCTTCGGTGTTGAATTTGTTGCGAGATTAGTGTTGTAGAGTAGACATCTATGCTTAACTGAAACTATAATTAAGCATTTGGAGATTCTATTCTTTCAGTTCATGTCTTCTGGATTGTAGTCTAAATCTTATTGTAAGTCAACGAGACTTCCCTGAGGGTGGTAGCCTTCTGGGATATTATATTTGAGTAGTGAGCTCTAGGAAGTGTTCCTGAATGCATGTCCATTCCCCATGGTAACATTTTCACATACTACTGTAGAGTATCTTCTTACTATGGGTAGGTTGCCATCATGGTTTTTCACTTAACTGGGTTTTCCATGTCAAAATCTTGGTGTTGTGTGTTGTGCTATTCATTTTCTTATCTATCTAATTATTGCAGTTTAACAGATCTATATTTTGTGGTTAAGTTTGTTATTCAGGTGAAGACTAATTCACCCCCCCCCCCTCTTAGTCTTCCTTCTTGGGTGTTGCTAACAATTGGTATCAGAGATAGATCCTCCAATAGAAGCTTAACCGCTTGAGGAGATCCGATATGGTAGATAAAGGTGTTATCTTAAGAAGGATAGTCTGAGATTTGATGGATTTAACTATTATATATGGAAGGAATGAATGGAAGTGCAATTTAAATGTCTTGGTGAAGATTATTAGAAGATTACAAAGAATGTCTATGTTGTTCCTCAAAATGGACCATCTACTCTTGATGAGGTTAAGGAAGCAGAACATAATATTAGAGCGAAGGAAGCATTGCTTAGTGCCCTGACTGATTTTGAGATAACAAATGTAATGGGACTTCAGACCGCACATGAGATCTGGGTGAAGCTTGAGGTGTTGTATGAAGGTGATAAACGAGTGAAGGTTGCTAAGTTGCAGAGTTTGAAAGGAAATTGTGAGACATTGAAGATGGGAGATGATAAGAACATATACTCTTTTATGGATAAGGTGAATGATCTTGTCCTAGGTATTAGATGTGTCGGTGGAACCATTGAGAAAGATAAAATTTTAGCTAAGGTTTTGATCTCTTTGCCTCCTTCCTATAAACATAAGGTTGCTTCTATTGATTAGATCTAGAGTGTGACTATTGTGACAAGAGATATGCTAGTTGGAAAGCTTGTTGCATTTGAGCTGAGTGAATTTAGAGAATCACTTGGAAAGTCTGATACTACATTCAGAGCATCTGCATCCATTTTTGGTAAGAAAAAATATGATCTTGATGAGTGCAAGATATCTAGATCTGAAAGAGAGAGAAGAGAGATGGAAGAGCAAGAGAGGGAGTTGGATGAACTTGAAGCACTGATTGCCCAAGGATTGCCTAAAGATGCTGGTAAGTATTATGGAAAGTTGCATTTAAAATGTTTCTCTTGTAACAAGATATGACATTTTTCTTCTAGATGCCTAGAGAGAATGGCTAAGTATGAAAGACATGATAAGTTTGATAAGCATGATAGGAATGATAGATATGGAAAGCATGAGAAGTGTGACAAGCCTTATAAGTGTAACCGAAAGTAAAGGAATCAGAAGAACTATTACTATGCTACTGATGAAGGTATTATAGATGAAGAATCTAAAGGAGATGAAGTTGTATTCCTTGCCATTAAAGAAGGTGGACTTGTACCTATTGATTCCACTAGTTGTACAATAGAGGAGAAATATTCAGCTACTAAAGTTGAAGAGAAAGATGAATGGGTGATTAATAGCGGTTGTTCACATCATATGACAAGTGATAAAATAAAATTTGTGAGTATGGAAAAGTATGATGGTAGAATAGTTAGATTTGGAGATGACAAATCCCATGTGATCCGTGGGATAGGTTCTATCTCTTTTGATGGTAAGCATAACGCTAATTATGTCTTATATATTGAAGGTTTGAAACATAATTTTTTGAGCATTGAACAGATGGTTGATAAAGGTTATGATCTAGAATTCAAGGATCGTAAATGCAAGATCTTAAATGCCTCTGGTATACAGATTGCATCTGGAACTAAGACTGAAGGTAACATTTCTCATTTGAATGCTGGTGAGAAAAGTTGTTTGATTGCTCAGATTGATGAGAGTTGGGAATGGCATAGAAGAATGTGTCATGTGAATTTTGATTAAATGATTAAGATTAGTTCTACACATGCTGTTAGAGATTTGCAAGATTGTTAAACCTGCTAATCCGGTATGTAAGGAGTGTCAGTTGGGTAAGAAAACAAGAATTTCTTTCAAGATCAAATAGTATACATCTGATGGATTGCTAGATCTTATGCATACTGACCTATGTGGACCTACAAATGTTACAAGTGTGCAGGATGATAGATATTTTATGCTGCTAATTGATGATTATTCTAGGATGATGTGGGTTGTCTTGCTGAAGGAGAAATCAAAAGCATTTGATAAATTCAAGATATTCAAAGCTAAGGTTGAGACTGAGTTTGGATTGAAGGTTAAGTGTCTGAGATCTGATAGAGGTGGAGAATTTTGTTCTAGTGAGTTCAATTCATTCTGTGTGATGCATGGGATTAGAAGACAATTTTCTTCTCCTAGAACCCATCAATAGAATGGAGTTGTTGAGAGGAAGAGCAAAATTGTTTCGGATGTTGCAAGGACTATGCTGACTGAAGGAAATGTTTCGAAGATCTACTGGAGAGAATCTATTAGTACTTATGTTTACACATTCAACAAAGTTCACATCAAAGGAGATAATGGTAAGAGCCCTTATGAGCTTTGGTTTAGTCAACAAAGAGAAAGGCCTACAGGTGCTACAATAAGAGATTGAGAAAGATAGCAGAAAGTGTAAATGTGAAGGTGGATAAGAACCTTGGGAAAGAAATCAGAGCATGTGGTTATGATATGGACATCATATTGTTTGAGCCCCTATTCAATCTGAAGAGCCTAAGAAGAATGATCTGGTAGAGACAGTGAATCCAAATGTTGTTGGTGAAGGAGTGTAGGAACCTAAGAATCAAAATAATAAGAAGACTCTAAAGCATGTAAGACCCAATCATTCTGAAAATCAAATTATTGGTGATAAGAATAAAGGTGTGATGACTAGAAAAAGGTTAGCTGTTGGAGAAATATGATTGATTTCCAAACTGAACCTAAATATGTTTTTGAAGCTTGTAAAGATGAAAGTTGGATGAGAGTTATGGAAGAAGAACTAGATCCGATTGAAAAGAATAACACTTGGGAACTTTTTCCTAGACCTAAGGATAAGAATGTTATTGATACTCAATGGGTATTCAAAAATAAAGTCAATGAAGCCAGTGAAGTTGTAAGAAATAAAGCTAGATTGGTCTACAAAGGATATTCATAGTAAGAAGGGATTTGATTATGAGGAGACTTTTTCTCCGGTTGCCAGAATTAAAGTTGTTAGACTGTTTCTTTCTTATGCTACTTATAAATATTTCAAGGTATATTAGATGGATGTCAAATCTGCCTTTTTGAATGGTGATCTAGAGGAAGAAGTTTATATTGAGAAATCTGATGGATTTTCATTATCAAATGATGGAGACATGTTTTGTAAACTGAAGAAAGCTCTTTATAGATTGAAACAAGCTCTTAGAGCTTGGTATGATATACTAGATAAATATTTGTTGAAATTGGGATTTATTAAAAATGTTGCTCACAATAATCTACGCTATAAGATAAAAATGATAACATCCTGATTTTTGAAGTCTTTGTTGATGATATAATATTTGGTGGTGATGATAAGCTGAGCATGAAGTTTTCCAATGATATGCAAAATGAATTTGAGATTTCTATGATTGGTGAGATTAAATTTTTCCTAGGTTTGCAGATTGCACAGACTGGAAAAGGTATATTCATATCTCAAACTAAGTATGTGAAGGAATTGTTGAAGAATTTTGGATTAGATGACTCCAAACTGGTTGGAACTCCTATGGTGACTGGTTGTAAGCTATCCCCAAATGATGAATCTCCTAAAGCTAATCATAATTTGTAAAATCTATGGTTGGTGGACTGCTATATCTTACTCAGACTAGGCTAGACATTATGCATGTTGTGTGCATGTCTTCTAGATATCAAGCTGATCCAAAAGAAATTCATGTCATTGTTTTAAAGAGGATATTCAAATACTTGAAGGGAACTATGGACTATGAATTATGGTATCCAATGAACGATGATTTTATGCTTTGTGCCTACACTGATGCTGATTAGGTTGGTGATATTGATGACCAAAGGAGCACTACTGGTGGATGATTCTTTTTTGGTAAGAAGTTGGTTTCATGGGCTAGCAAGAAACAAGATCTAGTATCCTTATCTACTACTCAAGCTAAGTACATTGTTGCTACTAGTAATTGCACTTAGATAGTTTGGATGAAGCAAATGTTGAAGGATATTAGAATTATTTATGATGAGCCTACTCTTATATACTATGATAATTCCAATGTTGTTAACATGCCAAAGAATCTGGTGCAACATTCAAAGACTAAGAATGTGTCAATCAAATATCATTACTTGAGAGTGCAAGTCAATGAAGAGAAGGTGAAGCTGGAGTATGTATCTAGAAAGCAATAAATAGCTGATGTTTTCACTAAACCTTTGCCTGCAGATACATTTGTCTACTTGAGAGACAAGTTTGGGGTATCTACCGCTCCTATTGTGATATAGATACATTGAGTTGCATCGATCTGGTGGACTACTGAACCTTATATTTTTATCCAGATTGGTGAATTGGTATTTCTCCTCCACTGGAGTAGTCTGTGGTTTGGGGAGAGAGATTCATGTTTTAATTTTTGAGAGAGATTTTCCCATTTGGGTTTCCACATAAAAAAATCATTATGTCAAGTGGTGAATGATTTTGTGTGTTTTTGATATGGTTAATATGTATAACAGGTAAAACCACTAAGAAATGTTTAGATGACTGAAAGTAATCTGAAATAAGCTATTACTAATGCTAGTAAAGTGTTTTGATGTTTTGGTTAAAAGGTATCTGAGTTTCAGATTTGTTGCACTATATCATTGATTTTTTAGTGAGCCGGTAAGCTTGATAGGCAGTTGCAATTTTAGTTGCAGTGAATAAATCGGTTAAGTAAGCAAGTTGTTTCTAAGTCTGCTTTCAGATTGCTGAAAGTTTAGTTTGTTTTCTATCTATTGATTCAGGCCCCCTTCTCAGTAGGTGACTAAATCATTATTGTTTCATCATATTATTAATTGGTATCAGAGTTGTCAAGGTCCTCGTGTTTAAGCCTAATAGCTTGAGGAAAAGATCTAGGAGAACATGATGAAGAAATAAGGTCCGAAGTTCAATAGGAAAAACTACAGAATCTAGAGTGATAGGATGAAAATCTATATCAAGAGTCTAGGAAGCCAGTACTGGGAACATGTTGTTAATAAATATAACTTGCCTAGTGGGATTTTGTCAGATAATCAAAAGAAGGAGCAACAGGAGAATAATCAAGCATTGGAGGCCATCATCAGTTCCATATCCAATTCAGAGTATGTTATGTTCATGGATTGGAGACTGCATATGAAGTGTGGAAGAAACTAGAGGAGATCTATAGTGGTGATGAGCATATTAAGATTGGCAAGGAAGAGAGCTTGAGAGGTAAATTTGAATATATGCGGATGACTGAAGGTGAAAATATTCAACAGTATGGTTAGAGGATCAAAGAGATAGTTGGTGAAATCAAGAGTATTGGAGGTATAGTGGGGGATACCACTATGGTTAGCAAGGTATTGAGAACCCTTCTACCAGTCTATGCTATCCGAGTTGCAGCCATACAGGAACTCAAGTCTATTGATAAATCAAAGGTAACTTTTGACTCTATCATTGGTAAACTGACTACTTTTGAATTAAATGGTTATGATGGAAGTATTCAGAAATCAGAATCTGCATTTAGAGCCTCAGTTTCAACCCCACCAGTAAGGAAAAGCAAAGAAAGGAGCTATAGTCATGAATCTAGATCCAACAAAGATGTAGATGATGAAGATAGTCTGATTGAGCTTGAAGCATTGTTGGCAAAGCGGTTACCTAGAGGTACCCATAAGTACAGAGGTAAATTACCATTGAAGTGTTTTTCATGTAACTGGATTGGACATATTGCTGCTAACTATCCAAATGGAGATAATGAGAAAAAATGTGAGAAGTTTACAAAGTATAAAGGCAAAGGTAAAATAAACTGTCTCATTGTAGGAGATGGAGGAATTACAGCTGAAGAATTTGAGGAAGATGCAAATGAGGACATTATATTTTTTGCTATTAAGGAAGAGATGACAGATCAAAAGGCTTTAGTCTCTTACATGGATAGTTTTGATGACTGGATTATAGACAGCAGTTGTTCACACCACATGGCTGGTGACTGGAGTAAGTTTCTTACTTTGAAGGAATTTGATGGAGGTATTGTGAGATTTGGAAATGACTCACCCTACATGGTGAAACAAAAATGAACCATCTCTCTTAACGGTAAAAGAGTAGTGCAGATGATGTCTACTGGGTTGAAGGATTAAAAAATAATCTTTTGACTATTGCTCAACTCAATGACAGAAGTTATCCACTATAATTCAAGAATGGAATGTGCAAGATCTCTAGAAGTAAAGGTGAACTCATCACAACTACCAAAAAGATGAAAGGTAACTTGTTTCACCTAAATTGTAAAGTCAATAGTTTCTTAATTGAAAAAGTAGATGATTGTTGGCTTTGGCAACATAGATTTTATCATATAAACTTTGATAACATTGTAAAAGTCAATAAGTCCAAATCAGTAAGAGGTTTTCCATAGTTGGACAAACTCATTAATGCTTTGTGCAAGGAATGTCAATTAGGAAAGATGACATCCTCAACTTTCAAGGGAAAATCTTTTGCAGATGAACATTTACTAGATTTGGTTCATACTGACCTTTGTGGATGAATGAGGATGAGAAGCATTCAAGGTGATCAATATTTCATGATCTTTATTGATGATTGCTCAAGAATGATGTGGGTCACAGTCTTGTAGGACAAAACAAAATCCTTTAGAAAGTTCAAGGCATTCAGAGCCTTAGCTGAAAATGAAATTGGAAAAAAGATAAAATGCTTAAAAACTAATCAAGGTGGTGAACTTACTTCAAAGGAACTCACTAGATATTGTAAAGATAATGGAATTAGGAGGCAACTTTCTGCACCTAGGACACCATAGTAGAATGGTATTGCAAAGAGGAACAATCGGTTAGTAGTTGAAGCTACAAGGACTATTCTAATTCAAGGAGGTGTAGCTAAGACACTATGGAGAGAAGCTGTTAGCACAACTGTTTACACAATGAACTGAATATTGGTTAAAAGAAGTAAGGATAAAACCCCTTATGAATACTAGTATGGTAGATCACCTAACGTCAATTATTTCAATATTTTTGGTAGCATATGTTTTATCAAAAGAGGTGATTATGTTGGTAAGTTTGATGCTAAGAGTGATGAAGGCACATTTCTTGGTTACTCCACCAAGAGCAAAGCCTACAAATGTTGCAACAACCAGACAAAGAAGATAATTGAAAGTATTAATGTCCGAGTTGATGAGTTTCCTAAAGATTCAAGAGAAACCAGTAAGGAGAAGGAGGAAGATGAACCTTACATTCTGATTTTGGAACTAGAACCGGTAAAGCTAGAAGTTGGTGAACTAAATACTGCAGTCCTAGTTCAATTAGAATAGGTAGATTCTGCATACGATTAAGAAAGTGAAGAAGAAGAACTTCAAGAAAATGATCATGTTATTCCAAGGTATGTTAGACTCGATCATAATCTTGATCAGATTATTGGAGATAAATATGTAGGTGTTCTAACCACAAGAAGGATTAAAGAGAATTATTGTATGATATCTACTAATGAACCTAGAATAGCAATGGAAACCCTTAGAGATGAACATTGGATCAAGGCAATGGAAGAAGAACTTGACCAGATTGAGAAGAACAATACATGGACATTGGTACCTAGACAAGAGAACAAGAATGTAATAGGTACAAAATGGGTATTCAAAAATAAACTAAACGAAGATGGAGTAGTGGTTAGAAATAAAGCCAGACTAGTATGCAAAGGTTATGCACAAGAAGAAGGTGAAGACTATGGTGAGACATTTGCACCAATTGCAAGATTGGAAGGTGTTAGGACTCTACTTGTATTTGCAACATATAGAGGCTTCAAGGTATATCAGATGGATATGAAGTTAGCATTCATAAATGGAATATTGGAAGAGGAAGTCTACATTGGACAACCAGATGGTTATTCTTTGACTAAAGAAAAGGATATGGTGTGAAAATTACACAAGGCACTTTATTGTTTGAAGCAAGCACCTCGGGCATGGCATGAAAAACTAAATTCTCACTTAGTGAAGATTGGTTTTCATAGAACCAGTGAAGGCAGTAACATATATCTCAAGATAGTAGGAGATAAGATACTGGTTAGTGAGGTATTTGTGGATGATATCATATTTGGAGGTAATGATAACATGTGTGATGACTTTGCTAATGAGATGAAAAGTGAATTTAAGATGTCTCTGGTAGTTGAGATAACATTCTTTATGCGTTCGCGAATTCAACAAATGAAGGAAGTAATTTTTATCACACAGTCCAAATATGTGAAAGAAGTGTTGAAGAATTTTGGAATGGGAGACTATAAACTAGTTGGAACACTTATGGTTATAGGCTATAAATTGTCTAAGGAGGATGATTTTGTAGTAGTTGATGAAAAGGAGTACAGGTCTATGATAGGGAGACTATATTATGTCATTGACACAAGACAAGATATTGCTCATCCAGTTGGATTAGTTGCCAGATTTTAGAAAGTCCTAAGGAGACACACATGGTAGCAACTAAAAGAATATTCAAATATTTGAAAGGTACAATTGATTATGGATTATGGTATCCATATGCAGGAAACTTTGATTTGAAAGTTTATATAGATGCAGACTGGGCAGGTAATGTTGATGACAAGAAGAGTACAACCAGAGGAGCATTATTTCTTGGAGGAAGTCTTATGTCTTGGAGCAACAAGAAATAGATTTGTATCTCCCAATCAACTATAGAAGCTGAATATGTTGCAACATACATGAACTGTACACAAGAAATCTAGATGAAACACATTTTGGAAGGTTTTAAGTTGAAGATATCAAAGCCAGTAAATATTTTATATTATAAAACTAGTGCAATAAACATTTAAAAGAACCCGGTGTTGCATGCTAGAACCAAGCATATTGTAATGAAGTATCATTTTCTGAGAGAGAAAGTGCATAGTAAAGATGTGTTACTAGAGCATGTTTCTTCAAAACAACAACTTGCATATATCTTTACTAAACCTTTACCTAAGGCGACATTTCAATATCTTAGAGGTAAGCTAGGGGTTGTACCCCTACATGAAGTTAATTAAGAAGATGTGGAAGACATCACTCCTAGAGCCTATTGGAAATATTGAGGAAGGATTGGTGTAGAGTGGAGCTACTCCATAGGGGGAGCAGCTAGTTGCAGAATAGTGAAGTATGACACTGTAAGTTTTACTTTCACTTTGGCATTGCTATCAAAGGGGGAGAAGAACTGTATATGACTGATATGATTGATAGGTAGTTACTAGCTAAAGACATAAAGATAAACCAGGATTCCTATACCTGTGTATGTGAATTACTCTCAATCATCACAATCAAGTGGTATTGATATGTGTATTGCCATCAATGCCAAAGGGGCAGATTATTGGCATTGCATGAAGATTGCTTTAATGAAGTATAGTATTGTCATTGATGTCAAGAGCAATCAGTAATGGAGTTGTATTACAACTAGTAGTAAAGTAGTGAAGGAAACCAATATTGGTATTTGAAGCAGAGTGATCAGCCGATAACCCTAACCTATTGGTATACAAAACCCTAACCGATGTAGCTTGGAGAATTGGTAGTGATGATCTATGATCAAATAGTGATCAGAGATGGAGATGCCACACATGCATGCTACACGTGATGAGTTTCAAAGTGGTTTGGCATGTAGAGATAAATGTTTTATCTTGGGAAGAAGCATATGCATAGCATGAAGTGAAAACTGTGTGATGAGTTAGAATATTTGATGAGTGGTGATCCAGGAGTGGTTCAAGTTGTCTAGAACAACATGTAGTTGATTTCTATGTAATCTAATGGTCATGTTTAAACTGATATGTTTGTAAAATCTATGAGATATTAGGTTTTGTGTTGTGTTACTAACCTATTGTATTTGTATTTAAGGTCAATGAAGTTGTTTGTAGAGTGTGCTGGCAATTTTTTTTAGTGTGTTATTGTTGTTGAACCAGAAGGAGTATTTGCAAAATGTTGTGAAGGTAGATATGAGCATAAAATGATCTGATTAAGCAGAGCATTGCTATTACTAGATTAGCAAAGACCCTGTTGTTCTCTAACCATTACAACAGTTAAATCCCCTAACCAGGTAAGCTTTAATAGGCTTCTTGTTCAAATCCTCGAACCTGATGATCCATTAGCTTGGATTTTAAATCCTCCACTGATGTTACCTTTTACAGGGTATTGCCTTTAATGGGGTATTGTAGTCAATCCCTTAACTAGGTGGTCCTTAACCGGATCTATTCCTAATAGGAAATTTTTGTAAAGCTTCTAACAAGGCTTGGCTCCTAACAGGGAAAAATTCAAAAGAGTTCAGAACCATTGTGTCAAGTGGTGAATCTGTTACACTGTATCATTGATATATTAGTTAACCGGTAAGAATGACACTGTAGTTGCAGTTTTAGTTGCAGTGACTAAATTGGTTAAGTTAGCAAGTTGTTTCTGAGCCTAATTTCAATTTGGTGAAAGTTTAGTTTGTTTTCTATCTACTAATTCACCCCCCCTCTCAGTAGTTGATTGGATCATTATTGTCTCATCATATTATCATGTTGGAGATATATTCTTTCTTTGCATTGACTATTTTTCAAATTTATATGTTGCCATAAATGCCAAAGGGGGAGATTGTTAAATATTGTTGGTTATTTTTTCTCCTAGGATATGTTGTTTTCATTGATGTCAATATATTCTTGTGATTTGTTTAGGTGATATCAGATTGGGAAGATGTTTTGATTTGGTTTGTAGCATTGGTTTGCTAATCACTATTTTGTAGAGTTTTGTATATCCTCCGGTATATTCCAGTGTGATTAGATTTGGTGCTGAATATTTGGGATATTTTTTGGGATGGTCTTTTATATCTTCGTTTCAGATGGTTCATGATTTGGTGCTCCGCAAGTTATCTTTCTTCATGATAGTTGTTGATTGGTTGTGATCTTGAGCTTTCAGATGTTGACCGATGAATATTTGAAAAGTCGTGTTGGTGTAGCTATTCCAAACAATTCTAATGTGCTTGTTGGTGTTTCTTAGTCATGTCCTACTGGTTTTGGCAATCTTCTTTTATCGTTGTGTGATTTTTTGGTGGTTTCTATCAATAGGTGATGATTTTTGTGTTATGCAGTTTTTCTAGTGGTTTGGGATTTCTATTTAGGACCATGTTATGCTATGTAAACCATTATATTGGTCCGATAGTCACTCTTTTTATTGTGTGATGTAATTTTGTAATTAAGGGTTGAGGGTTTAGTCGACCTTGTTGTCAAGGTTGATGAATTGTATATATAGGTGATATAGTCCTATAATTTGGGTGTTGATGTTGAGTCTGCATTATCAAAGAGATATTTGTATGTGAACAAGTGATTTATCCTTTAATGTTGAGTTTGTGGTGAGATTGGTGTTGCAGAGTAGACATTTGTGCTTAACCAGAACTGTAATAAAGTATTTGAAGATGTTATTCTTTTAGTTGATTTCTTTCAGATTATAGTCTGAATCTTATTGTAAGTTAGTGAGACTTCCTTGCGGGTTGTAGCCTTTTTAACTGTTATATTTGAGCAGTAAGCTCTAGGTAGTGTGCTTGAATGCATGTGCATTCCCCATTGTAACATTTTTACATACTACTGTAGAGTATCATATTACTGTGGGTAGGTTCCCACCTTGGTTTGCCACATCAAAATCTTGGTGTTGTGTGTTGTGTAGTTAATTTTCTTATCTATCTTCCTTCCTGGTTGTTGCTAACAATGTCGGCCAATAACATGAAGAACACCACCAAATCAAGAAAAATCATCAACAACACGCTCACCGATCAGTTTAGACCATCAACATGAATAGAACATGATCTAAAAACATACACAAGCATCCTAAATTACCATAGAAATATCTATACCAACTCCAATTACTGGAATCACATCATCATCATACCGAACTTTAAGAAAATTAACTGAACTGATTGTCAACCTAAAAAATTAGTTGTAGAGCTCAAAACCATATACCACTTGAATTGAGGACACACATCAATGTCCCAAACATAATCCCAAATCCACAAATCAAAATATTACAATGTGGAGTAATATAGATCAAAATACTGAACACTGGCAATATTGAACAATAGAAAAACTGGTGACAACACAGATAGTCATAACTTATTCAAATCTTGATGTGAACCAATGTACATTTCACTAAATCAACTAGAGATATCACTCTACAAACCCTTTAATCTACAAACATTGATCATTAATTTATGGTATAAATCAACTAATTGAACTTCACTGCAATATTGCATTAGACAAAGAAAATATGTTAACAACAATGACAACACATCTCTTAGATATCATTAAGGCACATATTTGAAGCAATCACCTAAAAATCCAACAATATCTACATATAAAACTCCAAGGTATGTGCAAAAGAATCATTTAGTAGATCAAATTATTGGAGATAAGAATAGAGGAATTATCACTAGAAGCAAAGCAGCTCAAGAACAAGTTTTGTTATGTTTATGTTTTGAGACTGAACTGAAAATAGTAGAAGAATCTTGTAATGTTCACAGTTAGATAAATGCAATGAGAGAAGAGATAGATTAGATTGATAAAAATTAGAACCGGGAACTAGTTCATAGGCTGATAGACAAGAATGTTAATGGAACAAAATGGGTATTCTGAAACAAGTTGGATGAGGATGGAAAAGTGGTGAGAAATAAAGAAACATTGGTTTGTAAAATTTTCACACAATTTGAAGGGATTGAATTTGAGGAGATATATGCTCCTATTTCCCGGATGGAGGCAATCATGATGTTTCTTGCTTTTGCATATTTTAAAGATTTTAAGGTTTATTAGATGGATGCAAAGTCAACATATTTGAATGGAGATCTGAATGAAGAAATTTATATTTATCAACCTAAAAGATTTATGTTGAAAGATGATCCGAAAATTATTTACAGATTGAAGAAGGCCCTGTATGGATTGAAACAAACTCCTAGAGCTTGGTATGGAAGGCTAGATAAGTATTTGATTGATTGAGGTTTTCAAATGGGATCTGATAATAGAAACTTATATTTCAAAACTAACTCAGGTAAAACCTTAATTGTTGTAGTTTGTATTAATAACATATGTTAGCTTTGTCTTGATGATGATTTTTGTATTGGATGACTTTATGTGTTGTCATTTATGGCACACATATACACACACATATGTTCATATTTGTCACATTCATCTTAGCTGAGTCAAACTAGTACTACTCTTAAGTCTATGTATTGCAAACCAATATCATATGTATAGAGTAAGTCCAACCGGTATGAAGGTGTCTAAACCGGTATATGTAGACAACTGATATATACAGGAAAGATAATCTTTTTTGGTCAATTTCATTTTTATATGCTTCAAGATCCAGCAGAAAGAAACAAGGAGGCGCATGAAGTCAATTGGTATATGAGTTTGATGTGGTGAACACTAAACTGGTATCGGTGTTCTAACTGTTTTTCCCTAATTGTGTGATGAGTTATCATCGGTCATGATGTGTTACCACCAACCGACATTTTTGGCAGTGACCTATGATGTGTTATTAAAGATAGTCTAGATACACTTCACCTAGGAAATTTTGTTGAGTTTCTTCAAGTCGACATGAAATCTAATGTCTATAAAAAAGCATTGTGATTAGTTATTTTTATGAGAGAGACACAAGTAATTTAATGAGTTTGAGTTGATGGAAATTATTCAAGGAGATATAGAGTATGTTGGTGATGCAATATTGACTGAGTAGAAAAGGATCTATACAATTAGAATGTGCTACTTATATATCATACCACCTGTTGTTTTCTAATCACTACAACAGTTAAATCTCCTAACTGGGTAAGCTCTAACAAGCTTCATTGTTCAAATCCTCTAACGAGATGATTCATCAACTTGGATCTATATCATCCACTGAGGTTACCTATAACCAGGTATACCTCCTAACAGGGCTTTGGGATCTTTAATAGGATTCGCTCCCAATAGAGAACTTTGTAGACCTTAACCGGTCAGGTACCTATTACTACAGATAGTTAAGTTATGAGTTCCATCTCACCTTGGTTTTTCCCAGTTGGGTTTTCCACGTATAATTTCTTGTGTTATGGTAAATGTTTTACTTTTTGTGAATGTTGTTATAACACTTTGGATTGCATGCATATTTTTAAGTAAACTAGTTAAATGTTTTTACTGGTCTAGGATTAAAGTGTTATTGTTTTTGCTATCACTAATTCACCCCCCTCTCAGTGCTTTATAATTCTATCAATTGATATCAGAGCCAAACTTCTTTAAGGCCTAACCGCTTGGAAGGAAACCCTAAAGTCACTATTGGGGATATGAGTTATAGAGATATGGCTAGAGTACTTGTTGCAACTAGGAATAAGATAGAAACCCTGAGAGGTAGATTGAAACCTTCACAAGTAGAGGAGAGAATAGATTGAATAGTTATTGAATATCTCTGACAACAACTGTTTAGATGAGGCCAACATTGATGCACTAGCTGAAGAAGTGGAAAAAATGAATGGTGAAAAACTCAACCTAAGGATAGAAATTGAAGCTCTTACAATCCGTATAAGTCAAGACCTTGAAGCAAGAAGGGCAGCTGAAGACCTCATCAAGGAGAAAGATCATGAGTTCTTGAAGATCAAGCGGGAGAATGGAGCTTTGCATGAACAATGGCAAGAGGAGAAGGAAGAAAAAGAAGCTTTACAAGCAGATCTTGAGATGGAAATGTTTCTTAGAGAAACTCTCATGAAGAATAATGAAGAACTTACCAAAGACCCTTAAGGAATTCCGAGTAAAGCTGGATATGGGGGCATAATCAAGAATTTTGCTAGAAGCTACCTTAAGGCGGTTGCTGGTCCTCTAGGAAATCAATCTAGCCATTTTGCCGAAGCCTCTGCTGCCCTGCATACTTTAATCATAGCAAAAAATCTCAATTATGATAAAATTTGGCTTGAGGGGGACTCTCTTAACATCATTAAGTGCTTAAAAGGGGAATTGTAGCCTTCTTGATCCATTGAGAATATCATCATGAAAGCTAGAGAGATTATTGCCAGTTTCAAAGAAATTATTATTCGACATGCCTACATGGAGCAAAATAGTGTTGCCGACTATTTAATGAATGAAGGAGTTAACTCTGATGTTCAAATGATTTGGCACGAGGAGGACCTCAACTCAAACATTAAAGAGATCCTCAAAAAGGACCGTTATATGGGCAGAAAAGAAAAATTAAATCATGACAAGTAAAAGGTACCACTCGCACCACGCTGGTAAGGCCATCATTACCTGGCACCACAATAGATCTCCTACTATTTTCAAAAATTTGCCACACGCTTTGTGGGTTATTCAGGGAAATAATTTGAATTGCAAAGGGAAAGAAATTCTTAATTTGGAGAGCCACACGCTTTGTGGGTTATTCAGGGCAATAATTTGAATTGCAAAGGGAAAGAAATTCTTAATTTGGAGAGAAACAGAGTTGACACCCTGCATCTAAAAATGGGAGGAGATCTTAGACGTGAAGAACCTGACAACACATTGACCTGGAAAGCTATGCCTAAAGTCTGGGCAAAGCTGGAGAAGGGCCATCTCACCAGCTTCATGGAAAAGCTTGAGGACTAAGACAAAGGTAGGGTGAACCTCGTTGTTTCCAAGATTTCTGAACATTGGTCTAATGGTTCTTTTAAGCTTTACGGAGTTAAATTCAAACTGGATGCTGGGCTTATTTCTACTGTACCTAGTATACCCCACTCCGGGCTCAACTTCTTTCGAGACCTCAAGGTCTCCAACAATGTTGTGTCCCTGTTCCCATGCAACGAGAAAGAGCGGGCCAAAATTGGCAAGGCTACTGGGGGCTACTATGATGTCGCTAACATCAAGAAGTTATGGGGCTGGGTCCTAAACACTATCATGGAATATATTACAGTTGAAGGCTTCTACTCTAGGGCCCACACTTACCACTTTGTGCTCCTGAACCATTTCAGACATGACAAAAAAGTGTCTTTGCCCTACTACCTTTTTCGATCCCTTGCTAGGTCCCTGAACAAGCACATGACGAACCCTTCTAGCCTGATTCTCCACTGTGGGCTCCTACTGCTCATCTATGAGCATTGCAAAACCCTCGCTCTATAGGAAAATAAGCGAATTTCTACCTCCCATGGTAAAAGGAGGATGGAAGAGGGAGATACTAGCAAAGAGAAGGCATCATCCAGCAAAAAAAGGAAAAGCTCCCCCAGGCTAGAAACTGAGGACATTGTCAAAGAAAGCAATGGTATGGAGACAGATGACTCTAATAGAGAAGACAACTAGAAGGAAGAGGAACTGGGCAACGAGGAAGAAAGTGGAGATTTTTAGCCAGGTCAAGAAAGCCCCATTCCTAGTGATCATCCTGGCAAGGAAAATAGCAATTTGATGGAGGATACAACTCCCAAGGATATTGAGGAAATTGAAGTCAATTATGAGAAGGAAACTAACAAATGCTCTGAGAAAAACCTAGCTAAGGAAGGGGATAGCAAGGATAAGGACAGTGTTGGCGAGGGGCTTATCTTGGATAATCTCAAGAAGCTATCAGAGGCCAGAATGAATTTCAACAAATGGACTTACAAAACCTTAAAAAAACTGGAGAAGCATGGGATAAACTCAGACAAAAAAAGGGAGGATGAAAACAAAGAGCATGCTAACTGGAAGCAGGAAATGGAAAACAAGGTAAAATCGCTGGAAGAGGGAAAAGAAGTGATGAAAAATCTGATGGGAATTATCCCAAGCATCCTTTCTATTGTCACCAAAAATTTGGAAGACATTGCTAAGGTCTTTGACCACTCTCCTAAACCGGTCGTTGACCTTGACCTGGAGGAGGAGACCATCCAGACTGGAAGTGCTGGTGATGCTACCCCGGTGGTCAGAACTGCTAAGAGAACCAGTGCCAATGTCAAGAAAGTTGTGGCTGCCACGGCCAAGGACCCCCCCAACCTCAAAGACAACATCAAAGAGCTACAAGAAATAAGCAGCACCCTAGCTAAAGCCCTGGATAAAATCTTATTCTTGGATGGTCTGCTGGCTTTCAGGGGCTTTTGCTGGCTTTTCTTGGTTTTATGCTGGTTTTTTTCCTTATGTTCTATTTCTCTCTGTTTCTCGCTGCTTTGTTATTTTAAGCTTGTAAAGGGTTTCCGGGTCCCTTCAAAATTTGCTTTTTCATTAATCAAAAACTTACCAAAGATCTTACCGGGGCTAATGAGAAGCTTGACAAATTCAACAAAATATCCTCTAAGCTAGATGAACAGATCCAATCTTAGAGAATAAAAGGTGACACATCTGGATTAAGATACAATATATTTGAAAAGCCAGAATCTTTTGGTACCAAGATCAACATCCATGAAGGTAAAACTACTCCCGAGGTCAAGAAGCCTACCGGTAAGAAGGCTTACAAACTAGTTTGTTTTAACTATCTTAAGCCTGGACATACTACTAATATGTGTAGAAGCAGACCTAATGTGAACACAGGCTATAATTCTAATACTAGATATGTGTCTAGAAGTTTTTAAGGTCATTGTTACACATGCAACATGTATGGGCATAGATCAGTGGAATGCAGGTATGGAGAAAACAACCTAGCACCTCACATGAATCCAAGGCCTATCGGTGACTGGAGAAGGACTTATAACAACCGGAGGAACATGAACTGGAAAAAACCCTATGTAAACTGGTTTAGTCCCTATGAGATGGACAAAGTGACAAATGTGATTTGCACAATTTGGAATAACTATGGACATGTGGCAATGAATTGCAAAAGAAGGACTGCAAGATGTAATGCAAGACCTTGGAGAGCATCTAGGATGGCCTACTATCATTTTCATAAACTGAGACACATGGCTAAGTTATGTAGAACCAAGAGGAATCAACTGATAATTCACTCTAAAAATCGGAAAGGAAAGAAGACAGTCGATGTTGAAGAAACCAAAGTAGAAATGAATACAATTTGGAAGAAGAAAAGTGAAGACAAGCCTACAGAAGAATCAAACCCTTCACTAAGTGGAGAGAATGCTACACCCATAAACTGAGCTTTTCAACAAGCCTAAGGGGAGAATATCAGTAAATCCATTTTTGGACCCCTTGAAGAGAGTATGGTAAGAAAAATTTTCATTTTGAGCTGTAAAGTAAGAATTTTGATAATATCGACAATTAGTTTTATGAGTATCACCAACTGGTTAATATACCTGCTGATATAGGAGAGATTGTTAAGTGGTAATTAGGATTTGTTACCCTATCGTTAGTATAATAAATGCAGTGGGTAAGTTATTAAAAGGAAATTTCACTAAGTTATTTTTACCCTTATAGCATTCCAAGAAGCATTTTGTGAACACATGCAAAATGAAACAGAGCATTGTTAGCAGATTGAGAATGGATTTGTGCTATGGTTTTAAAAGTTGAATTAGATTTGAAGAAAAGGAAGGCGAATTGGGTGTGCAAGTGAGAGATTAACTGGAAATGCTAGCAATGCGAAGGGAAGAAGGTATTTTGATCAATCTTCTCTCATAAATCAGATTGTCTTGAAATGGCATCGTCATTTGCACCTACAAAAAGTCTTTTTATCACTTTGAAAGCTATGGAGTCTATGGGATTTGATAAAATAGAATCTTATAATGCATTGTCTCAAGTTCCTGATGGTTTTTTGATAAAAGGATATTTATCTAGCTACATAGATTGCAAAATTGAGGACCTAGGGTAATTAGCAATATATTCCCAACTTAAATCTTTGTGTGATAAGAATGGAAATATCAAACCTAAATACATTAGGGTTCATAAAAAGGGCTTTCATAATGCGGTATATTTTCTGGAATATTTTGAGAAGGATCATGTTAGGATTATCCTTAGCTGAGTATATGAAGGTAATATATATCTTTATGGGTCTCACACTATCATGAAAGTGTCTATTCATGCTGTAACCGGTTTCTGGAAAACCGATGAAGTACCAAAACTGAGGACAATCTCAAAGGAGACTGTTATTGCATTAATGAAGACTATTGTTGATGGTCATGCAATTTTTGTCAACAACATTATAGATCAAGGTGTCAGATCTCCAACAATGGTTATTGGCTACCGGATATTTCATTCTAGCCAAATGAATAGTGTGCCATCTCTTACAATGCATGTTGCTTACAGGATGATGATAGAGAATGCAGATTATGATTTATGCAAGGCAATGAGAATTCAATTGATGTTGAATTTAGAATCAATTAAGAAGAACAATAGTCCAAAGTTTAAATATGGCCAACTGTTGATTGGTTTATTTTATACTTTCAGAATTTCATTCAAGGAATTGGTGATTTACAATGGTCTAAGGACATACCGGTTACAACCCAAATCAAGAATAGCATTAAGGTTGTGAAGAACATATTTCTTGTTTCCATGAATAAGTATTTCAATGAGTTTCAAAAGAAGATGAGCATGAGAGTATGGCTATCAGAAACTAAAGAAACACTTTGAAAAAGACATCTGTTTCACTCTGACTACTAACTTTTGCCTTATGCAGGCAGTTGAGCTCAAAGAAGAATTAAATGGAAGAAATGAGATATGAAGTCAGTTATAACCTATTAATTGGTTATGCCAACAACCTTTTCGAATCTCCAAAGGATACAAAGAAGAAAAGATTGGGTACATATCAGGAAAGGATTGCACCTACTCAACCTAGTGCTGGAAAGGAGAAAAACAAGAAAGTTGATCAATCGACTTCTATATCCACTAGTACAAGAGTAAAAGGAATTTTACAAATCAACAAGGAACCGATATCGTAAGTATATGCAAAGAAGAGAGGAAGACATCTTATTTTGGAAGCAGAATATGAGGATACTGATACTGAAGAAGAAACAAAAAAGACAAAATTGACTGGTAAGAAATCCAAACCAGCAGGAGACATTTCTAAACAAAGTACTCCTATTATTGTTCTTACATTCAAACCAATGAGTGATTTTTAAAGGACTATGAAAAAATTAGAGAGGAAACAACTTGATAATGTAAAAGAATATTTTGATTCATTTGATGAAGGTTAGAAACAACAAGTGGTAAAAGAGGTAATCAATTACCTTTGTCTAAACTGTTGAACATAGAGTACCACTGAGAGGGGGGTGAATAAGTGATTCCTAATGTATTTTCTCTTTTAAGTAAACTTCAGAATACTAGTTGTTATCTTAAGCACTAAACAATCAAACCAGTAAAGCAAATGAGGAAACCAAAAAGGACAATCACACACATGCAACTCACAACACTAAATGTATGAGGAAAACCCAAATTAGGAAAAACCTCGGTGAGAAATGCTGTAGGAGACTACTAATCCAATCTAGCCTCACAAGTAAAACACTGAATTACAAAGATTTAGTGCAACAATCCCTGCACCAAGCTCCAAAGCCACGTGCATGGATTCCGGATTTCAGATCTTCCTCAAGCGGTTAAACTTCCTACAAGGCATAAGGCTCTAATACCAATTGTTGGAATCCAATAACACAAAGAGTGGGGGGTCAATCTATGTTATACCAAAATGTTTAATTTTAGCCTTATCAAAACATGCATACACCAACTAGTAAACTAGTACATACATAATTGAAAGATGTAAAGCAACCAATAAGCCAATCACATAAATGAGAACCATAACACACAAAATTATAAGCGGAAAACCTCAAAGAGGAAAAACCATGATGGGATTTGTGACCCACAATATCAATCCACTGGCCATATGAAGATATATTACAAAATATGAGGGGCCTGCATGTAATGCTTGCCAAAATACCCTAAAGAAACTAATAAAATAATATACAAATGGAGATAATTTTTTTTATAATTAACATCTAACAACAACTAATGCAACATATAAAATCTCCATCTATTTACATACATTAACCAATTAACCAATATGAACATACGTCATTTCTCACTTCATCAAATAGCACAAGTGGAAATAACACAACATCAATAATCTTTCTCTAGGGTACTTTAACATCATTACTTAATTCATTTCCACAATAACATAGTACACATAGGATAGGTATATTTCACCTTCATTAATGCATCATATTCTAATTTTAACCATGAGATATGCAACCTACAAAATTACTTATTCCTCATGATATGCATAATTTCCTTTCTACCATTGCATCTATGTGAATCATTCCTATTTAATAGATCCAATTAACATCTTCTAACATATTCACTTATTCAGCTATGAATATTCCTCTTTCAAGTTTATTTACCATTCTAACTAGCCTCTAAACATTCCATGAAATAATACAACTAATCCATAATGCAATTCCATCCTACTCCAACTATAATCCACTTATTTGCATGATTCATAAGATCACATCTCTACAATAGTACAAATACAATATACCTAAATTCCAATTTCCAACTACAATTCATCTTACAAATACGAGTGCATTAAATACATCATGAGCATAGCTATTTCTACTACAAGAATCCATCTACTATATACAAGAATGTTACATTACATACATTCTATCTTATCCATTACATAAATCTGCTACAAGGTACATCCATAGTACATCCTAAAGAAGAATCCATATCCATGCTAGAAGAATCCAAGAGAAAATCTCAATGGCTAAAAATCACCAATCTCCTAACCATGTGGAACCAAAGGAACCATCCCTCATGCTAGGAGGTGACACAACGTCCCAACACATACTCTAAACCTAAGCTGGCACCTATAACCAAGGAGATTAACCACACAAGGACTGTCAAGCAAGAACTCACACAATACATCAAGAACAAACTCCCAGAGGCATAAAAATCATCAAGACATAAATGCATCCAATAAGCATAATCAGAAATAATAAGAGGAAAAGACATGTAGGAGTGGAGTGTCATCACATGCTATCCTCATAATATAATAACATAATAACACAAGGCACTAGCCTGATGGACATGTGGAGCCATCTCAACCTATGAGAGACTAAGGGAGATTAGCTTACCATCTTCATGGCCTTCTCATGCTTATCCTAAAACATCCTCCCTAGGACTAAGTCATGAGGCACAAATCAATTTATCATCTTATTAATTAATCTTACTACCCAACCCATCAATTATTATGTCATCACTTATTTACAAATCATAGAAAACTGCAATGTGCCCTACTGGTCTAGACTTCATGCATCCTTACAAGGAACCTCATGCAAGCCTATCTCTCGTGACCCCAGTCATCACAAGGAAGCCCACTCCTCCTAACATGTCCCAACAATAAATCACAAGAGGCTCGACCACATAATTGCATGAAAATGATACTCAATGCAGCTAACAATGTCCACACATACTCTTATAACATAAGAAAGGCTACAACAACATCAATATATTAAAATGAGCCTCTTGGCTAGCAATAAACAAAGGCATATCAAGGCATCAAATGCTGCCATCAAATAAAATCTAACATCACAACAAGGCCTACTCACTTGTTGGTCCAAAACAACATAGTAGTCATCTCAATCATCCATGGGCTATCCACATGGAAGAGAGTCTAAAATACTAACCATGCATAGAGAATCAAATATACTCAAAACCATCAAATGCATCAAAACTCATCAAACCCAAAACTAGGAAATATTAACAGACCTCAAATAAAGCCTCTAGTGCAAAAATTAATTCAGAAAAATACCTCAAAAATGACCAAAAATGAGAAAATACAAAACATAGATAGGTTAGCGGTTTTGCCCCGTAGGACAACGCTTTTTCCAAAATAACAATGCTTATTCATTCCAGAATCATTCATATGCATCCTAAAACAGTGCTTATGTTTCCAGTTTGACGCTTATTCTTTCTATGATAGCGCTTATGTTGCGCAGAGCAGCACAAATGCAATACAGAATAGTGCTTGTGCACAATAAGACAACTCTTTTGTAGAAACAACGCTTTTGCACAAGACTTACAAAAAACTTAGAAAACTTTTGGGTAAAATAATAAAATCCAGACTTTACAAAAGGGCTCAAAAAACATATGAAAGGAGACACCCAGAAACAAGGAATACATGGGTATAAATGAAATAAATCAACTCAGACTAAAAACCAAAATTAAATTGAATGTCTTCACAAGAGTTTTCATAGAACCAAGAATGACATACACGGGAAATACCAAATACATATTTCTAGCAACTATACAAAACCCAAATAATATAAAGTTTCCTCCCCAAATATTAACCTTCAACAATATTAAAACTATAGAATAAATAAAACTTCAACCTAGACCCAGAACATTGCAGACACAATGCATACACAGAGAAGCCATTGAAAACAAAATGCAAAGTGAGAAGACTCCATCCTGCAACTTGAAGTAATGAAATGAAGCTGAAGAAGAGTTCCCACAAGCCAAACCAAATCCAATCCAAGCTCCAGTCAAAACCAAGAGAGAAGAAATCCAAAACCAAGAAGAAAACTTGCTGGAGAAATTTCGAGACAAGAGCCAACCAACTCGAAAAACCTTATGGGAAAGAAAATAAAAAGCAAAAATAATCCAAAAACCTTAGCCTCAATCTCGGCCAATCAAAATATTTCAATTTGGAGTATATTTTACCAACCCACCATATAATATATTTTATTCACCCATTTTGAATTCGACCAATGAGAGTGAAGGGTAGGTAAAGTAAATAAAATATGCTTATGCAGCTAAGTGGGATTTTTTATTTTTTTATTTAATTTAATGTCTTCATACACCCCACTTAGGAATAAAAGTCAAACTAGTAAATAAATATAAGCTATAAATAAATAATCCAAATGGGGATTAAAATCAAATAAACCAAAAGCTAACAAAATAAATTAAAGAGCCAAATAAATATAAGATATCAAATAAATATCAAACCATAGAAGGTCAAATAAATAATTAAATAATCAAATACCATTAAAGATTAAATAACAAATGTGGAATAAATATTAAACAACAATAAAGCTTATCAAATATTAAATAATCGTAAAATCATAAACGTTAATTATCAAATAAATATAAATATGAAATAATTAATATTCAAAACTTATAAATTAAATGCATTAAAATAAACATTACCAAATATAAAATTACACATCAAGAGCCACATAGTTACTCTAACATAAACAAGTAAATCAATCGACATAAACCAAACTCACAATACCAAAAGACCAAGGTTAATAACTAACATGGTGAATTATGCCAAGATGCTGACTACTTACAATAAACAACTTAGACCTAGAGCATGTGAGGGGAACTCATGCCATCTCCAAACCACATAAGCTATTGTAACTAAAGACACGCTCAAACCTGTGAAACCAAGTGGAGTCGGCATCTGGTACCTACAAAATCCTGCAACCAAAAAATGACAATACCACATATACATATACACATATAGAACATGCAAGTGATAAAGAATCACGATGACACATCCCACTCACAATGAGTGATGTGGAATCATCTCTATCATGAAGACAGTCAAACAATAATCAAACACATCTCATAAACATCTCATCATATGTAAACGTAAAGTAGGGTTAGGTAATCATAATCATCATCAAAACCATGATAAATCTAATCTATCAATAATCCATCACATAGTGAGCATATAAAATCCATCGAGTACATATATCATCAAATCACATGATCAATCATGATAGTACCAACATCTATATAGAAAATCAAAATAGCATATGTTCAATAGTGTCTAACATCAATCATAAGTCACTGAAGCACATGAGTAATCATCATTCAAATCATCAAAATATAGTCCAGATAAGTCTATCAAGCATAATATAAAAGTCAACTCTAGCGAAAATAAGTCAAATCAAGGGTGCACACTACATCATCCCCCCCTTTGCCTAGGCTTACTCCTGGAAGCCTAAGAATAAATAAGGATATAGCTCTCTCATCCACACTACATCCTCCCAAGTAGCTGAACAATCATCAATTAGATCCCACTAGACCCTTACTTGCTCTATGCTCCGACCTCTGAGGGACATCTCTCTATGCTAAAGAATGTGCACGGGCTCCATAGAAAGTTGCCCATCCTCGACCTGTAAAGCATTCCAATCCAACACATGCGAAATATCAAGATGGTATAACCTCAAAAATGAAACAAGAAAGACATCATGGATAAAGGACAAGCTAGGCGGCAAGGCAAGGCGATAATCCACAGGACCAATCTGCTCCAAAATATCGAAAGGTCCAACAAACCAAGGCGCCAACTTAGAGCCTTTTTTGTAATGGATCAGACTCTTTCACAAGTGAACTTTCAAAAATACCCTGTCACCAACAGAAAACTACCTATCCACTCAATGAGCATCTGCATATTTATTCTATCTATACTGAGCAGCCAGCAAATGCTCTCTAATGCGAGCCATCTTCTCCTCCATATCTTGCAACATCTTTGATCCAATACGCACTCTATCCTCTAAATGGTCCCAACTCAAGGGTGTGCGACATGGTCTACCATATAACACCTAATAAGGAGACATAACAATAGATATATGGTAACCATTATTGTACACAAACTCAACCAAATAGAGATAGTCCTCCCAACGAGACTGTTGATACATCATGTACATCCTCAACATATCCTCCAAAACCTGATTCACTCTCTCTATCTGTCCATCTACCTCAAGGTGATAAGCTGAACTAAAGTTCAACTACGTACCCAAATCATGCTGAAGAGCTATCCAAAATGTTGATGTGAAAATTGGATCACGATCTGATATGATCCACCGAGGAATACCATGCAACCTCACAACTCCCTCCAAGAAAACCTAAGCTACTGTCATTGATGTATACGAAGACATGATCGGAGAAAAGTGTGCCACTTTGGTCAATCTGTCTATAGTGACCATAATAGCATCATGATGGTGTGAAGACATGGGCAATCCAACTATAAAATATATAGATATAATATCCCATTTCCATACTGGAACCAAATGTGACTGTAATAATCGTGTGGGATGTTGATGCTCTGCCTTCACTTGTTGACACTCTAGGCAACATGCCACAAAATCTGCAATATCTCTCCTCATGCCAAACCAATGATATATCTATCTCAAATCCATGTGCATCTTCTTGACACCTAGATGTGCCGAGTAACGTGCACAATGTGCCTCCGACGTGATCAAATCTTGAAGACCATCTGATGGTGGAACATTAATACATCCCAAATGTCTAAGAACTCCATCTGATTCCATTGAGAAGCCTACATATCTGCCCTCAAGGGCTCGACCTGCGGAAACCTCTGTAATAATCTCCTGATACCATACATTTGAAGGAAGGGAACTAAGAATACGGCTCATCAAATCCACACTAAGAGAAATTGCTGATATCTCATGCCTCCTGTGACTCAATGCATCTACTACCACATTCTCCTTACCCTAAATATATCTCACCTCAAAGTTGTACTCACATAAGAACTCCATCCAATGCCTCTGCCTAGCATTCAAATTCGGTTGTGTGAAGATATACTGCAAACTGCGATGATCACTGTGCAACTCAAATCTATGTCCAAGAAGGAAGTGCCTCCATCTAACCAAAGCATGAATTACTGCTGCTAACTCAGGATCATGGTTGGTATAATTCTGCTCATGATTCTTAAGTTTACGCAACTCATATGCAATCACATGACCATCCTGCATCAACACTACTCCTAGAACCTCCAAAGAAGCATCTGTGCACACCACAAAATTCCCCAAAGGATTTGGCACTGCTAAAATAGGTGCACTGGTCAAACGCTCCTTAAGGATCTGAAATGTTCTCTTCCACTGCTTTGTCCAAACAAACTTCTTTCCTTTTCTCTGAAGAGAAGTGATAGGATGAGCTATCCTAGAGAAATCCTAAACATATCTACGATAATATCTTGTTAAACCCATGAAACTACGCACCTCTCCCACATTAGTGGGTGCTGGCCAATCGATAATTGCCTTAATATTCGAGGGATCAACTATGGTACCCTCTCCAGAAATCACATGACCAAGATACCTAACCTTTGTCTAGAAGAAATCACACTTCGCCAAATTGGCATATAGCTGATTCTCCATAAGACACTACAAAACCTACCTCACATGATCCTCATGCTCCTCAATCGATCTCGAATAAATCAAAATATCATCCAGAAATACTAATACAAATCTGTCCAAATATAACCTAAATACACCATTCGTCAAGCTCATGAAAACTGAAGGTGCATTTGTGAGACCAAAATGTACCACTGTGAACTCATAATAACTATATCTAGTGTGAAAAGCTGTGCGATGAATGCCCGCCTCCTGAATCCTCAACTGGTGATACCCGGACTTAAGGCCAATCTTAGAGAAGATTTTGGCATTCTTAATTTGGTCAAATAAATCATCTATCTGAGCCAAGGGATATCAGTTCTTCACCGTCACCTTATTAAGCTGTCTGTAATGAATGCATAATTGAAGAGATCTATCCTTCTTCTTCACAAATAACATAGGTGCACCCCAAGGGGACACACTAGGACGAATAAATCCCTTTTCCAACAAGCCCTCTAACTGAACCCTCAACTCATTCAACTCCTATGTGATCATCCGATAGGGAGATTTAGAAATAGGCTCAGTTCCTGGCACCAAATCAATCCTAAAATCTATATCTCGCCGAGGGGACATACCTGGAATCTCACTAGGAAAAACATCTGCAAAGTCCTGAAGAATGGGATGTTGCTGCAATAAATCCTCTAAGCTAACTCCCTCATCCATATCCTTCACTCTAACCACAAACAACTGGCAACCCTTACGTGCACACCTCTTCATCTGCATAGTAGAAATCATGCAAAGAGAGATAGGTCTCTGAACACCTACAATCTCCACACACTTCCCACTATCATCCTTCCACTGCACTCTCTTACCTCTACAATCTATCTGTGCTTGGTGAGATCCAATCCAATCCATACCAAGAACCACATCATAAGATCCCAAAGACATAACATGAAGATCCACAGAAGTATAGAAATCTCCTAAAACTAAAGGACAATTGAGCATAAGGGAATCCACTACCACTTTAGACCCCGTAGCTAACTCAACCTGCCACCTATCATCTTTCTTTGTTGTAGCAATCTTGCACCACTCTACTAGAAAAGGAGAAATAAAAGAGTCTGATGCTCTAGAATCAAATAAAACTGAACAAGAGATACCACCTATCACACCCGATCTCTCTACAATGGTGGCCTGATGCTCAGCCTGATGGTTATCAACTACCATAAAAATGTGATGAGACCTGCCGCATCTCTAACTATAGGCTCAGAAGTAGCTGGCTTCTTCTACCCTGACATCTGAGAAGTACACTAAGGACAATGAACAACAATGTGACCTAGTTGTCCACATGTGAAGCAATCTCTCTTGACAAACACTTTGCTACCTAGTACTGTACTCGACTACTGAAAACACCCTCTACTAGAAGCTGGTTGTGAACTCTGCTCTAGCTAAGAAGGAGTAGGTCTCTTGTCACGCTGATGATTGTGACTCATATCAACTTGAAATGTGGCACCACGAGCAAAGCTCTACCCCTGAGAAAACCTCTTCTTAAACCATTGACCACTACTGAAAGAAGAAGGATGGCTCCTAGCATATCCTGAAGACTGATACTATGGTCCTCTCACCATAGATCCTATAATAGGTGCACTAACTATCTATCCTCCATTCACTCCTCTTGATGCTAATGAAAGATTATCCTCTGCTAGTCTTGGCTTCTCCACAGTTGCCTCTAAGGTCTTAGGTCCGTGCATCTGAACCTCTCCAATAATATGATCACTGAGACCTCTAACAAAGTGTTGAATCAACATCGACTCATCATCTTCATATCCAACATACTATCTAAGCTTGAAAAATCTACGTTCATACCTCTCCACAATCATCCTCTGTTGTCTCAAATCGTGGAACTTATCGGCCTTCCTCTGCCTCCAATGATTTGAAAGAAATCTAGCATGAAACCACTGCAAGAATAACTCCCAAGATATCATTATTGGTATTTTGGTATGGTTTTGTCATTGATGTCAACACCTACTAAACTCTTATCAACTTTGGCACTTTGGAGAATTAGCAGCATTCACCGACAAGCAAGTGACTCATGCACAGTCACTAGTATTTGGTAGACCGGCAAGATATAATGATCACCGACACTTGGAATGATATGGAAAATAGTTGATAATGTTGAAGACATCATTTGGACATATTGTCCTGGAGTTTTGTTTATTGGTATATTCATATTTGCATATTTGTTGTTACCGGCAAATAGGTCCAGAGTTACACTAGTAGGTTTATCTTTTCTAGATCAGCACGACACAATATGGAGATGATTAATTATTGTTGTAAATGCATTAAGTCGAGAATAATCTAACTACCTCAATTCTAGCTACCAGTACAAAGGTTTCATTTTAATCAACTCCTTCTTTCTGAGAATATCCCTTACACACTAGTCTTGCTTTATTTCTGACAACCTTACCATCTTCATTAAGTTTGTTTCTGAATACCCATTTTGTTCCAATTACATTTTTATCTTTAGGTCGAGGAACTAATGTCCAAATATTATTTTTCTCAATTTGTTCTAATTCTTCTTTCATATCTTTAATCCAAAATTTATCTTCACATGCCTCATTAATAGATGATGGTTCAATTTGAGAAATAAGACATACCTCTTCATTTGCCAATCTTCCTCTTGTCATAACTCCTTTAAATTTGTTTCCAATTATCTGATCTTCAGAATGATTCAATCTTACATACCAGGGCGTCTTATTCTATTGTTGTTCTTCAATTAATGTGAAATCCTCTGATGGTACTGGGGTAACTGGATCTTCATTCTATACCGATGGATTTAGTGTAGGTTAATTTGTCCCAATTTTTGTTGCCGGTTCAGAGTCTATATACCTTGAAGTTCCTCTGAATTGTTCATCAATATTTACATTTGTACTCTCAACAATTTTCTGCAATCTCTTGTTAAAACATCTATATGCCTTGCTCTTAGATGAATAACCAAGAAATATTCCTTCATCACTTCTGGGATCAAATTTGCCAATATACTCATCTCTTCTAATACAACATTTACTTCAAAAAATTCTGAAATTCTTAAGAGTAGGAGTATTACCAAACCATAGTTCATGAGGGGTCTTACCGGTTTCACCTTTGATGTGAACTTTCTTGAATGTATAGACCATTGTGCTGACAGCTTCTCTCCAATACACATGTGGTAAATTTGCTTTAGATAACATACTTCTTGTTGCATCCAAGCTAGTTCTATTTTTCCTTTCAACAACTCCATTTTGTTGTGGTGTTCGAGGTGCTGATAGCTGTCTTCTAATTCCATTCACTTCATAGAATGTATTAAAGTCTTTAGATGTGAATTCACCTCCTTGATCTGATCTTAAACATTTGATTTTCTTACCGGTTTCATTTTCAACCATTGCTTTGAATAGTTTGAACATTCCAAGTGCTTCTGATTTTTCTCTAAGAAAAGTAACATAATACATTCTAGAATAATCATCAATAATTAGCATGAAATATATATCACCTTGTAAGCTTTTAGTTCTAGTTGGACCACATAAATTAGTGTGAATCAAATCAAGAGCATTATTGGATTTTTCTGGAATACTTTTGAAACTAGCTCTAACTTGTTTTTCAAATTGACATTCCTTACATATTGTGTTATGAGATTTGATAATTTTAAGTAGATCTCTAAATGCCTTAGTAGTACTGATCTTTACCATGCAATCAAAGTTTACATGATAGAGTCTCTTATGCCATAAACAACTTTCATCTATATGTGCAATCAAGCATGCCTTTTCACTATTATTCAAATGAAAGATATTACCTCTAGTCTGGTTACCGGTTGCAATTTTTAAACCAGTTCTATTCATGATTTTGCATTTTCCATTCTTAAATTGTAACTGAAATCCTTTCTCAACCAATTGACCAACACTTAGAAGATTATGCTTTAATCCTTCAACATAGTAGACATTGTCAGTTTTATGCTTACCATCAAGAGATATTGTACCCTTACCTTTGATTGAATAGGCTTTGTCATCTCCAAATCTTACTAAACCTCCATTGTATTCTTGAAAGTTCAAGAATTTACCTTTGTCTCCTGTCATATGATGTGAGCATCTTGAGTCAATGATCCATTCATCCTTTACTTCAACTTTAGTTGCTAGGGCTTGTTCTACTAGTTGTGCAGTAGGTGCCGGTTGATCTTCTATTATAGCAACAAAAACCCATCCATTGTCTACTGGATCCTCATCAAAATCATCAGTCACACCTTCATCCGCAATGTAACAAGATTTGTCTTTGTTCTTCTTAAATCTGTATCTCTAATATTCAGGATTAGGCTTTTATGTTCTTCTAGCTTCTTCTCTTAGTCTAGCATGTCTAAGGGCATCTCGAAGCCATATGACCAATCTTATTGCAAATAAAACATTTAAAGGGTGCTTTACCTTCATACTTACTTTCAACTGGACCTTTAGGCATTTTCCTTGCAAATAGTGCTTCAAGTTCTTCAAGCTCTTCATTCTCCTTCCTAGTTTCTTCAAGTTCTCTTGCATAAAAGGCTTTCCAATCTAATGGAGCAGATGATGTTGATGCTTTAAAGGCCAAATCTGTCTTTATAGTAGCAATAGGATCAAATTCCTCAATTTCAAAAGCTGAAAGTTTTCCAATCAATGTATCCCTAGTTACTGACGTATTAGGCATTGTTCTCAACTCATTTATAGTAGTAACCTTCATTTTATATGTCGGTTGCAATCCTCTTAATATTTTTGAAACAATTTCATCCTCACTTAAGGTTCCTCCACAACATTTAATACCCAAAACAATTTCATTTATTCTTTCCATAAAAGCAGAAATCCTTTCATCTTTTTCCATTTTCACATGTTCATCCCTGACTCGGAATCTTTCAAGTTTTGCAATCTTGACTGTGGAATCTCCTTCATTCAGTGTTTCCAAATGATCCCAAATAGCTTTAGCAGTAGACCTATCTGATAATCCCATGATTTGTTGATCTGATAATGCACTCAAAAGTGCTTCTCTTGCTTTGCAATCATTCTCCTCATCTTTAGCTAAGGTAGTTGAACTGGTCTGACTAGCTACAACAGTAGTATAACCTTTCTTTGTAACTTCCTAGATGTCTTTACCAATGCAATTTAGATGTGTCTCCATTCTGATCTTCCATATCCCATAGTTGGTTCCATCAAGTTTAGGACTGTCCTTCCTGAAATATTTAGTAGACATTGGATCTCCTCAAGTTGTTAAATTTCTGCAAAAGAGGACTAAGCTCTGATACCAATTGTTAGGTCTCGAAGACAACTGAGAGGGGGGGGGTGAATTAGTTGTCAAATAAATTCAAACCAAAAACAACTTAACAAACTTAATGCTTAATACCAATAAACCAGTTAAGTATGTCGGTAGATAGTGTTAATAGTTAATTGCTATACCGGTAAAGATTAATGCATGAAACACAAACATAAAGTCAGCCACAACACACAACACCAATATTTGTACGTGGAAACCTTGTAAGGGGAAAAACCATGGTGGGAAACCTTACCCACAATTAGATGATACTACTGCAAATAGTAAGTGTACATAAAGGAGGTCTGCACATGCAGAAAGACCAACAGCCTAGAGCTCACTGCTCAATCACAAAATGGGAGTCACACTGACTACAGTTGGATGGTTAAATCCAATAAGAATGTACTGCACAAAATAACATCTTAATATGCTGGATTCAATACCGGTGTAATGTTGATATGCTTCCACAGAAACCTAGCTTCACCTTCAAATAATATCTTCATGTATAGCTCTGCTTAATCTTGCATATACCTTCTCACAATTCTTTTTCGCATTCCACATTTGATCTTACAAATAAGATCTTACATTTATACCATAACCTAAGACCAATTTTAGTAGGTCGGCTCTACAAGATATTACAATAAAACATTTTACAAACAATATAATATCCGATGCAATAACCGATTAAACATGTTGGCTTAAAGCATTTACAACAATAATTAATCATCTCCATAGCGTACCATGCTAATCTCGAAAAGATAAACCTACCGGTGTAACCCTGGACCTATTTGCTGGTAAAAGCAAATATGCAAATAGAAATATACCAATGATTAGTTCTTCAAAATAAATTGTCCACATGATGTCTTCGACATTACCAAGTGTCTTCCATATCATTCCAAGTGCCGGTGAGCATTATATCCTGCCGGTGAACCATATACTAGTAACTATGCAATAGTTACTTGCTTGCCGGTGAATGCTGCTAGATCTCCAAAGTGCTAGTGTTTTAGTAGGTGTTGACATCAATGACAAAACCATACCAGAATACCAACAGTTATCAGAAGCAAACCTACTACATGTATATTGAAGAGAAGCAGTTAGCACAGCAGTCTATACATTGAACAAAGTTCACATCAAAGGTGAAACCGGTAAGACCCCTCATGAACTATGGTTTGGTAATACTCCTACTCTTAATTATTTCAGAATTTTTGGAAGTAAATGTTATATCAGAAGAGATGAGTATATTGGAAAATTTGATCCTAGAAGTGATGAAGGAATATTTCTTGGTTATTCATCTAAGAGCAAGGCATATAGATGTTTCAACAAAAGATTGCAGAAAATTGTTGAAAGTACAAATGTAAAGATTGATGAACAATTTAGAGGAACTACAAGGTATATAGTCTCTAAATAGGCAACAGAAATTTTGACAAATGAACCTACTCTAAATCCACTAGTACAGAATGAAGATCCAGTTACCTCGATATCATCTAAGGATTCCACAGTAATTGAGGAACAACAACAAACCAAGACACCCTAGTATGTAAGACTGAATCATTCTGAAGATCAGATAATTGGAAACAAGTTTAAAGGAGTTATGACAAGAGGAAGATTGGCAAATGAAGAGGTATGTCTTATTTCTCAAATTGAACCATCATCTATTAATGAGGCATGTGAAGATAATTTTTGGATTAAAGCTATGAAAGAAGAATTAGAACAAATTGAGAAAAGCAAGACTTGGACATTAGTTCCCCGACCTAAAGATAAAAATGTAATTGGAACCAAATGGGTATTTAGAAACAAACTTAATGAAGATGTTAAGGTTGTCATAAATAAAGCAAGACTAGTGTGTAAGGGAAATTCTCAGAAAGAAGGAGTTGATTATAATGAAACCTTTTCACCGGTAGCTAGAATTGAGGCAGTCAGATTATTTTTGGCTTTTGCAGCACACAAGAACTACAAAGTTTATCAAATGGATATTAAATGTGCATTTTTGAATGGAGATCTTGAAGAAGAAGTATACATTGAACAACTTGATGGATTTTCTTTGATAGATGACAATGATATGGTTTGCAAGTTAAAGAAAGTTCTATATGGACTAAAACAAGCTCCAAGAGTTTGGTATGCAAAATTGGATAAGTATCTTTTAAAGATTGGTTTTACTAAAGGAAATGCAGACAACAATTTATTTTATAGAGTAACTAATGATGACATCTTGATTATAGAAGTATTTGTTGATGATATAATCTTTGGAGGAGAAGATGGATTATGTAAGGAATTTTCTATTAAAATGCAGCAAGAATTTGAAATGTCTATGATTGGAGAAATAAAATTCTTTTTAGGATTACAGATTTCATAGACTGATAAAGGTATATTCTTGAGTCAATCCAAATACTTAAAAGAGTTACTAAAGAAATTTGGGATGGAGAACTCTAAACTGGTAAGCACACCTATAACAACAAATGACAAATTATCACAAAGGGATGAATCTACAACTGTAAATCCAACTAGATACAAATCTATGATAGGAGGTTTACTGTATTTGACACAAACCAGACCTGATATTATGAATGCAGTATGTATTGTTTCAAGATTTCAAAGTAATCCTAGAGAAAATCATGAATCGACAGTAAAAAGGATTTTTTGGTACTTACAAGGCACTATAAATCTTGGATTATGGTATCCTAGAGATGAAAACTTTAAATTATGTGCATACATAGATGCAAATTGGGCAGGAGATGTGGATGATAGAAAAAGCACAACCGGCGGAGCATTCTTTCTTGGAAATAGACTAGTTTCTTGGTTGAGTAAGAAACAAAGTTGTACATCTTTATCAACTGCAGAATCAGAATATGTTGCAACAGCAACTAACTATACACAGGTACTATGGCTTAAACAAATGTTGAAAGACATAAAGGTAAAATGCAAGGAACCTTTTACTATCTATTGTGATAACACTACAGCAATTGATATATCTAAGAATCTGGTATTACATTTAAAACCAAACATGTTTCTATCAAACTGAATTTTCTAATGGAAAAAGTTGAAGCAAAGGAGATAAACTGGTTTATGTGAATACTAAAGAACAAATTGCAGATATTTTCACTAAAAATTTGCCTAAGGAGACTTTTGAATATCTCAGAGATCAGCTTGGAGTCATACCACCACTGGTAGAGACTTAGACAGTTGATGATTGTCATCAACCGACAGAATTAATAGAGAAATCTTTTATTCCGGTCTTTGATGAGAAGCTACTTCTCAGGGGGAGTAGTTGGTATATTGAATTGATTGGTATTTTGTATATGAACTTGGTTTTATTGGAACTTTGGCATTTGATTTTAAAGGGGGAGAGATTGGTACGAAAAAACTTTGAAAAACACAAGGAAAACACATGTTGCTCCCAGGGGGAGAGATTGTTGTTTAGGAGAAATTATTACTCTCTGTTTATGATATTTTTGAAGATTGTTGGTTTTTGGTACTTGGCATTTCTGTTTTGGCACTTTGATGGTTTTTCCATCTTATGTTGCCATCAATGCCAAAGGGGGAGATTGTTGGTATTTTGGTATGGTTTTGTCATTGATGTCAACACCTACTAAACTCTTATCAACTCTGGCACTTTGGAGAATCAACAACATTCACCGACAAGAAAGTGACTCATGCACAGTCACCGGTATCTAGTACACTGGCAAGATATAATGATCACCAACACTTGGAATGATATGGAAAACACATGGTTATGTCGAAGACATCGTTTGGACATCTTGTCCTAGAGTTTTGTTCATTGGTATATTCACAGTTGCATATTTGTTGTTTTCGGCAAATAGGTCTAGGGTTACACCGACAGGTTTATCTTTTTTAGATCAACATGGCATTCTATGGAGATGATTAATTATTGTTGTAAATGCATTAAGCCGACATGTTCAATCGGTTATTGCATCGGATATTATATTGTTTGTAAAATGTTTTTACTGTAATATCTTGTAGAGCCGACCTACTAAAATTGGTCTTAGGTTATGGTATAAATGTAAGATCTTATTTGTAAGATCAAGTGTGGAATGTGAAAAAGGATTCTGTGAAGGTATATGTGAGATTAAGTAGAGCTATACACACAGACATTGTTTGAAGGTGAAGCTAGGTTTTTGTGAAAGCATATCAGCATTACACCGGTACTGAATCTAGCATATGAAGATGTTATTTTGTGCAATATATTCTTATTGGATTTAACCATCCAACTATAGTCAGTGTAACTCCCATTTTGTGATTGAGCGGTGAGCTCTAGGTGGTTAGCCTTTCTGCATGTGTAGACCCCATTTATGTGCACTTACTATCTACAGTAGTATCATCTAATTGTGGGTAAGGTTTCCCATCGTTGTTTTTCCCCTTCCAAAGTTTCCACGTACAAATATTGGTGTTATGTGTTGTGGTTGACTTTGTGTTTATGTTTCATGCACTAATCCTTACCAGTATAGCAATTAACTGTTAAAACTGTCTACCAGCATATTGGACTAGTTTACTGGTATTAAGCATTAAGTTGGTTAAGTTGTTTTTGGTTTAAATTTATTTGACAACTGATTCACCCCCCCTCTCAGTTGTCTCTGGGACCTAACAATCATCACTATGTCTAAATGCAACTTTTGGTCCTCCATCTGCCACCATGTCGTCGCAAAATCATGAAGATGTAAAATCGTACATCTCACCTTGGTGTTACTGCTACACTGATGCATAGAAAAACACCTACCTAAGTCCAATTACCATGTCTCTGCCTCCATGCCATTGCCTAAGCTATCAAAGGTAGGAGGATGAGTCATTTTTAGATCTTTGATGTGACTAGCTACAAGTACCTCTTGATCCACCTCCATTCTCCTCCTAGGAGAACGCAAACGCTCTCTCTCCCGATGCTCTAAATGATGAAATCCCTTTTGCTGGTTCTCCTCCTATCTCGATCTTAGGTGACCAAGAAGCTCCTGAAGCACGTTCACCAACTATGGAATCAGATCATCTCTAGGCTGCTCCGACTCCTGTTTGTTGGCATTATAATAGACAATAAGAGATTGTTGGCATTTCAATTAGGATATTGAGAAGGTTGTTGATAATTATGGATATAACTGATTAAGGATGTTTTCTGTCTTCACAATATTATTTTTTCATTGATGTCAAGAAATTGATTATCTGATTTAGTAAGATGTTGTCATATCTTAAGAAGTATGTTTTTGATGAATAAGGGGAGGAATACGTTATTCAATGGGAAACTATTACCAAGTTAGACAATGACAAGATCATGTTGTTTAGATTGTTTTGATATCCTACATATGCTATTGTTTGTAAGGTTAATACTATACTATGTTACCGAGCAAGGAACCTAGTTGGTAAAACCTAAGGAACCTAGTCGGTAAACCCTAAGGTTATCACTATCGGTTAATGAAGGCGGAATGTCTACTGAGTGAAGTTTAGTATTTACTAAGTTGCAACCAAGTAATAACAAAATGAATTGGATGTATACATGCATTATTTAATGATGGAAGCTGATGAGCTGGTTATGATTAAGTGATTGATACAACATGTATGAAGTTTGTTAAGGATATATGGTAATGGAAGATCGACAGGAAGATCTATAGCTAAGATTAAACTGTAAAACTCTAGCACAAGTTCCAAGAAATATATGCAAGTTCCAAGGTGAGGTAAAACATTTTCCGATTGAAGGATACATTGAACTTGGTCAAGATTGAAGATCTGATGGCTATGATTGATCATGGGAAATGTGATCAAAGAGACTAAGCGGTTAGAAAATTGTTTATAAATAAGGAACTGATGATAAACAATGTAAGCGGGTAAGTGTAAGCACAGGGATGCTACATAGTGATTACCGACCACAGAAGCTTGAAGACCTATTTGAATAATAGAGTAAGGAGCCTAGCAGAGGGACAAGATAAGTCCTATGACTAGATTATATTAAGGAAATAAGAATTTGCTTTAGCATTTTAGATGCAAAGTTGTAGACATACTCATTACTGTTGTTTATTTGTAAGTGACAAAAAATCTCTTAACCGAGTGGACTTAACAGTCTTATTTGTAAATCCTCTAGCAAGCTGACATTCTGATTGAGTGTTTGAAACCCTTTAACAAGGTCACCTCTAACAAGGTGAAGATCCTAATAGATTTGAGGGAAATCCCTTAACCAGGTCACATCTTGCAATGTGTTTGTAATCTTTAACAGGATTTGCTTTTAACCAAGCATACTCTAGAAGAGTATATTTCTTAGTGGGTTCGAAATCCCATAGTGGTTTTTCCCTATTTAGGTTTCCACGTTAAATCTAGTGTTATGAGTGTTGTTATGATTATGTGTTCTTAAGGTTGCATTTTTTATAGTTTTCATTACATATATTTGTTTAAGCTACTGAGGTTGAATTTGTTGAATATATTGAAGATTAAGTTTGTATGATTCACCCCCCCTCTCATCTTGTTAGCTTGGCATCTGTACTTAACAATTAGTATCAGAACTATCAATTGGTATCAGAGCTTTGGACTCCAGAAGAAAAAGTTTAAAGGTACTTGAGGAAAAGATCCAAAGATGTATAAGAGGGATGCACCGAAGCTGAACAAGTCAAGCTTCTCTACATGGAAGAAAAGGATGAAGTTGCACCTATCAGGAGTTAGAGAATATGTTGTATATTATCTGGAGAATGATTCCATTACAGCTAGCACCTATCCATTGACAATGGAAGAGATAAAGGCAAAGCAAGAACATATTCAAGCAATGATTGAAATAACATCTGCATTGACTGACTCAGAGTTTAATGATCTAGAAGGCTCCAATGATGCCAAGGCAAAGTGGGACAAGCTCATATCTGTGTGTGGTGGTGATGAACATGTTCAAAGAGAAAAAGTGGACAGTCTAAGAGGACAACTTGAATCCATGAGAATGAATGAAGGTGAGAGCATAACCTAGTACAATACAAGGTTAAAGGAACATAACCCAATACAGTACAAGGTTAAAGGAGATTGTCAATCAAATCAAAGGAGTAGGAGGAACCATTGAAGAGAAGGATGTCACAAGTAAGTTATTAAGAACCCTTCTACCAGCTTATGCAATCTGAGTCTCTGCAATCAATGAATTGAGGTATGTACCCAATATGCCAGTTTCTTTAGATGCTACTATTGGTAAGCTACATGCATTTGAGTTGAGTAACTTTGATAACAGTGGGTCTTCAGTAAATAGAATTGAGTCTTCATTTAGTTATTTTCATCTTGATGAATCTGATGATTACAATGATAGAAAGTATAAGTACTCTGAAGGGAATCACAATGGAGCAAGTGAAAGATTTCACAAAAACATGGAGGAGGTACACAAAATTTATCAAGAAATCAGAAAGCAGGAAGAGTTTGAAGCTCTATTAGCTAGAAGGCTACTGAGAGGAAAAGGTAAGTACAAAGGAAAGTTGCCTTTGAAATGTTTTAACTATCATAGAATAGGACATATGGCTTCTAATTGCCCTAACAAAGAATCCAGTGAAAAGAGAGATTACCGAGATGACAGACAGAAAGATAATCATTACAGAGGACCCCAAGACTTCAGAAGAAGAGATAAAAGGACATGTCTAATAGATGATGAGGAATCTAATGATTATAAATTAGATGAAACTAATACAAAGGAAGTTTTCTATGTGGCTATCAAAGATGGATCAAATGAAGAAAGGTACGAAGAAAAAGCTTTAATATCTCACATAAATACTAATGATTCCTGGATCATAGATAGTGGATGCTCACATCACATAACAGGTGATAAACACAAGTTTGTTATGTTAGAAGATTATGATGGAGGTTATGTAAGATTTGGTAATGATGCACCATGTCCAGTGACAGGTAAAGGATCTATAACACTTCTTGACAATGCTAAATGTAATGATGTTTATTGGGTTGAAGGTTTGAAATACACTTTGTTGAGTGTAGCATAGCTAAACAATACAGGATACCAAATAGAGTTTCAGAAAGGAATTGTCAAAGTTCATGACAAGCATGGGAAGTTAGCAGCTACCAGGACACAAACAAAAGGTAAGACATTTCACCTTGACTCAACTCAGAATAAGTGTCTATATGCAAATATAGATGATACCTGGTTATGGCATAAAAGATTTTGTCATGTAAATTTTGATAATCTGATCAAAATAAGCAAGAAGCACTGAGTAAGAGGTCTACCAAGTCTTGAGAAACCTGAGAATTCTATATGCCAAGGATGCCAGATGGGAAAGATGACAAGATCAAGCTTTACAAGTAAGTCCTACACTTCTAAGGGAATTTTAGATCTTGTGCACACTGATCTTTGTGGTCCTATGAAAGTTTAGAGTTATTATGGTGATAAGTACTTCATATTATTTGTGGATGATTACTCAAGGAAGCTATCAGTAATGTTTTTAAAAGAAAAATCAGAAGCTTTTCAAATGTTTAAATGGTACAAGGCAAGAATTGAAAATGAAACAGGAAGACAACTGAAATGTCTTAGATCTGATAGAGGAGGTGAGTTCACTTCTGATGAATTTAACTTATACTGCAGTGATCATGGTATAAAGAGGCAAGTATCTGCACCGAGAACACCCCAGCAAAATGGGATAGCTGAGAGAAGAAACAGATCAATTGTGGATTGTGCAAGAACCTTGATGATAGAAAAGAAGGTACCTCAAACATTTTGGAGAGAAGCATTCATCACTGCAGTTTACACCCTGAACCGAGTACAACTGAAGAAAAGAACCTTGAAGACACCATATGAAATCTAGTATGACAAGAAACCTAATGTAAGTTATTTTAAAATCTTTGGAAATAGATGCTATGTTCACAAAGATGACAGAAATGGTAAGTTTGATCAGAAAAGTGAAGAAGGAACATTTCTTGGTTATTCTTCTAGAAGCAAAGCATTTAAATGTCTGATCAAATCCTCTAACAAAATAGTAGAAAGCGCAAATGTGAAAATTGATGAATTTGCATAAAGAAATGATGAAGGAAACTCTAAAGAACTAGAAGATTATGAAGGATTTGTATATGTTCAATCGAGAAGTCCTACCGAGAAAACTGCTGAAGGAAATGAAGAGAATGTCCAGTTACCGAGTGATGAAGAAGATCATATAGAGCTTACTGAGCTTGTATTAGCCAAGTATGTCAGAAGGAATCATGCATCAAGTTAGATTATAGGAGATAAGGATGATCCAGTGATGACAAGAAACAAACTGAGATAGAACACATGTCTAATATCTGAATTTGAACCAAGGATAGTGAAAGAGGCATTTAATAGTGAAGATTGGATAAATGCTATGATAGAAGAGATTGATCAAATCAAGAAGAATGACACATGGACACTGGTCCCAAGACCAAAGGACAAAAATGTAAATGGTACAAAGTGGATTTTTAGAAACAAGCTGAATGAAAAAGGTGAGGTCATTTGAAATAAAGCAAGACTAGTTTGCAAAGGTTATGCTCAAGAAGAGGGAATTGATTATGGTGAGACTTTTTCACCTGTGGCAAGACTTGAAGGAGTAAGAACATTGTTGGCATATGTTGCTTACAAGAATTTCAAAGTATATCAAATGGATGTCAAATCTGCATTTTTGAATGGTATATTAGAAGAAGAAGTTTTTATTGAACAACCTGAAGGATTTGTTGAAGGAGAGAAAAATAATTAGGTATGTAAATTGAACAAAGCTTTATATGGTTTGAAACAAGCACCTAGAGCATGGTATGAAAGATTGTACTCTTATTTAATCAAGATTGGTTTTATAAGGACAAGTGAAAACAACAATATGTACATCAAGAATGATGAAAATGGAATACTGATCTCAGCCATATTTGTTGATGGTATTATCTTTCATGGAAATGACTCTTTATGCAAGAACTTTGGAAATGAAATGAGCAAAGAATTTGAGATGTCATTAATTGGTGAGATAAAGTATTTTATAGGTCTACAGATACTACAAATGAAAGATGAGATTTTCATTACTCAATCCAAGTACATAAAGGAAATCTTGAAGAAATTTGGAATGGAGGATTTAAAGCCAGTAAGTATTCCTATGACTACCAACTGTAAACTATCAAAGAATGATGAATCTGCATCTATTGATGAGACACTTTATCGATCTATGATTGGAAAGTTGCAATATGTTGTTCATAGCAGGCTAGACATAGCACATGTAGTAGGTATAGTTGCAAGATTTTCTGTAGATCCCAAGGAAACACACATGACAACAATCAAGAGAATTTTCAGATACTTGAAAGGTACAGAGGATTATGGCTTAGTATATTAGAAAGGAAATGATTTTGATTTAAAAGCTTATACTGATGCTGATTGGGAAGGAAACATAGATGAAAGGAAAAGCATAAGTGATGGAGATTTCTTTTTAGGAGAAAGACTAGTGAGTTGGCTTAGCAAGAAACAAGGATGTATTTCACAGTCTATAGCAGAAGCTGAATATGTTGCTGCAACATTAAATTGTACCAATATAGCATGGATCAAACAACTATTGGAAGGCATAAATGAGAAAGTTACCAAGCCAGTAACTATATTCTGTGATAATACTAGTGCCATTAACATTTCAAAGAATCCTGTTATGCACTCTAAGACAAAGCACATCTCTATCAAATATCATTATCTTAGAGAAGAAGCTTGAGAGAAGAAAGTGGTGTTGGAGTATGTTAGTTCAAAGGAACAAATAGCAGATATTTTCACTAAGCCACTACCAAAGGACACTTTTGAGTATCTCAGAAGTAAGTTAGGGGTCCTACCCCTATCTTCTACTCACTGACCGAGTTCGGTGAAAGCATCAATTTGATGACTCTAAAGAATATCTTTTAGGAGTTGATGTTGATTTACATAGTTTAGGATGTTTTCTAAAGGTGTGCAGGAAACAAAAATAGGGAACATGAATTGAAGATAAAATGCTCTAACCGAGACTGAGTGGATATCGAACAACAAAGGAATTACTTCACACAGGAAGAAATTATGTATTAGTTTTCTTTTGGCATTGTTGTCAAAGGGGGAGAAGATTAATGTATGGGGGAGAAGACTAATGATAGGGGGAGAGCATTTCAACAATATGAGCAATCACAATCACAGCAATCTGAATTCAAATTTTTTAGGTCAAATCAATTGGTTTTGCCATCAATGCCGAAGGGGGAGATTGTTGGCATTATAACAGACAATAAGAGATTGTTGGCATTTCAATTAGGATATTGAGAAGGTTGTTGGTAATTATGGATATAACTAATTAAGGATGTTTAGTGTCTTCAAAATATTATTTTGGCATTGATGTCAAGCAATTGATTTTCTGATTTAGTAGAATGTTGCCATATCTTAAGAAGTATGGTTGTGATGCATAAGGGGAGGAATAAGTTATTCAATGGGAAACTATTACCAAGTTAGAAAATGATGAGATCATGTTGTTTAGATTGTTTTGATATCCTAGATATGCTATTGTTCGTAAGATTAATACTATACTATGTTACTGATCAAGGAACCTAGTCGGTAAAACCTAAGGAACCTAGTCGGTAAACCCTTAGGTTATCGCTATCGGTTAAAGAAGGTAGAATGTCTACCGAGTGAAGTTTAGTATTTATCGAGTTACAATCGAGTAATAACAAAATGCATTGGATGTATACATGCGCTATTTAATGATGGAAGCTGATGAGCTAGTTATGATTAAATGATTGATATATCGTTTATGAAGTTTGTTAAGGATCTATGGCAATGGAAGATTGGCAGGAAGATCTACAGCTCAGATTAAACCACAATACCCTAGCAGAAGTTCAAAGAAATATATGCAAGTTCCAAGGTGAGGTAAAACATTTTCCGATCGAAGGATACATTGAACCTAGTCAAGATTGAAGATCTGATGGCTATGATTGATCATGGGAAATGTGATCAAAGAGATTAAGCGGTTAGTAAATTGTTTATAAATAAGTAACTATTGATAAACAATGTATGTGGGCAAGTGTAAGCACAGGGATGCTACATAGTGATTACCGAGCATAGAAGCTTGAAGACCTATTTAAATAATAGAGTAAGGAGCCCAGCAGAGGGACAAGATAAGTCCTATGACTAGATTGTATTGAGCAAATAAGAATCTGCTTTACCATTTTAGATGCAAAGTTGCAGACATACTCATTACTATTGTTTATTTGTAAGTGACAGAAAATCTCTTAACTAAGTGGACTTAACAGTCTTATTTGTAAATCCTCTAGCAAGGTGACATTCTGATTGAGTGTTTGAAACCCTTTAACAAGGTCACCTCTAACAAGGTGAAGATCCTAACAAATTTGAGGGAAATCCCTTAACCGGGTCACATCTAGCAATGTGTTTGTAATCTTTAACAGGATTTGCTTTTAATTGAGCATACTCTAGAAGAGTATATTTCTTAGTGGATCCGAAATCCCACAGTGGTTTTTCCTTATTTGGGTTTCCACGTTAAATCTGGTGTTATGAGTGTTGTTATGATTATGTGTTCTTAAGGTTGCATATTTTATAGTTTTGATTACATATATCTATTTAAGCTATCGAGGTTGAATCTGTTGAATATATTGAAGATTAAGTTTGTATGATTCACCCCCCCTCTCATCTTGTTAGCTTGGCATCTGTACTTAACAATTAGTATCAAAACTATCACTGTTCCTCATTGTGTGACTCTTAAGAAACCTCAGGATGAGGGTTCCTATGAGTACCTATGCGACCAACATGACAATGATCTCTACCCCTAACAGGTATCTTATCTAAGCAAATGCAAAGGAAACTATAAGCTAAACATCTAAGGGAACTATAATAAGGAAAAATAAACAACAGGGATAAAACCGCTAGGTTACCCCATGCCAAATGCTAAAATGTATAATGGGCTCAATGAAAACCAGAGTACATAGTGTTGAACATGGGCTCTGATACAAAGTTCTAATGCCCACCAAAATACCCTAAAGAAACTAAACAATAATATAAAAATGTAGATAAACATTTTTATAATTAACATCTAACAACAACTAATGCAACATATAACATCTCCATCTATTTAAATACATTAACTAATTAACCAATATGAACATATGTCATTGCTCATTTCATCAAATAGTGCAAGCGGAAATTACACAACATCAATAATCTTTCTCTAGGGTACTTTAACATCATTACTTAATTTATTTCCACAATAACATAGTACACACACGATAGGTATATTTCACCTTCATTAATGCATCATATTCTAATTCTTTAACCATGAGATATGCAACCTACAAAATTAGTTATTCCTCATGATATGCATAATTTCCTTTCTACCAATGCATCCATGTGAATCATTCCTATTTAATAGATCCAATTAACATCTCCTAACATATTCACTTATTAATCTATGAACATTTCTCTTTCAAGTTTATTTAACATTCTAACTAGCCTCTAAACATTCCATGAAATAATACAACTAATCCATAATGCAATTCTATTCTATTCCAACTATAATCCACTTATTTCCATGATTCATAAGATCACATCTCTACAATAGTACAAATATAATATACCTAAATTCCAATTTCCAGCCACAACTCATCTTACAAATATGTGTACATTAATACATCATGAGCATAGCTCTTTCTACTACAAGAATCCATCTACTATATACAAGAATGTTACATTACATGCATTCTATCTTATCCATTATATAAATCTACTACAAGGTACATCCATAGTACATCATGAAGAAGAATCCACATCCACGCTAGAAGAAAATCAAGAGAACATCCCAATGGCTAAAAAGCACCAACCGAACATCCCAATGGCTAAAAAGCACCAACCTCCCGACCATGTGGAACCAAAGGATCCATCCCTCATGCTAGGAGGTGACACAATGTCCCAACACATACTCTAAACCTAAGTTGGCACCTATAACCAAGGAGACTAACCATACAAGGACTGTCAAGCAAGAACTCATACAATACATCAAGAATGAACTCCCAGAGGCATAAAACTAATCAAGACATAAATGCATCCAATAAGGATAATCATAAATCATAAGGGGAAAACACATGTAGGAGTGGAGTGTCATCACATGCCATCCTCATAATATAATAACATAATAACACAAGGCACTAGTGTGATGGACATGTGGAGCCATCTCAAACTATGAGAGACTAAGGGAGATTAGCTTACCGTCTTCATGGCCTTCTCATGCCTATCATAAAACATCCTCCCTAGGACTAAGTCATGAGGCACAAATAAATTTATCATCTTATTAATTAATGTAACTACCCAACCCATCAATTATTATGTTATCACTTATTTACAAATCACAAAAAACTGCAATGTGCCCTGCTGGTCTTGACTTCATGCATCCTTACAAGGAACCTCATGCAAGCCTATCTGGTGTAGGTGCACCCAAGCAAGCTATCAAGACCATGATTAGTTATGAATCAAAACAAGTGAATTGGAGTGTTTTGAAGCCAATAATGGCAATTTGTAGTGATCAATATGATTTTAAAGTTAAATGTCTTGAAGGTCTTAATAAGGGCTTTAGGACCAAAATTATGTAAGGGAGGCCAATAGTGCCTAAATAGGATTTGGATGGTTAGATAAGTTTGTTTGGATCCTAGGAGTAATAAAACATTAAGTTTGATAGGTTAGACTTTAAATTATTCAATAAATTGTAAGTTAGAAATTCAAATTTTTGAATTCTAACAGTTAGTTGTTTTTAGGTGGGAAAATGGATTTTAGAGTCTAAACAAGTCTATAATGACAAATAACTGATTGATTTCAGTTTGGGAAGTTGGGGGAAGGTCTTATAAAACCTTGGAACTCCATTTTGGTGGGGTTGGATGCTGCAGTACGGATGTTGTACGGATTTAACAGTAAAAGTGAATAAAACCTTCATTTTCTTGCAATTTCTTGTGTTTTGTTGCTTGAAAGTGATTGATCTTTCATGGTATAAACCTTGGGCAGTCATTAAACATTGTAATAAGTGATTTGGAATGATTTTGTAGCAGGTTTTTCTCATATTTTATCATTTGTGCTGACTGTCCTAAAATTTTTTGAGTTGTATCATTGGCATTAAAGGCTCAAAATGCAATTTGGAGCCCTTCTATGGATGTAAGGTCCTATTTCTCATAGAGGAGGATCTATCTAACATGTATAATATGATCCTAACCAGATAACTTGTAGGAAGTGTGGTTTGACAGGTGATCACCATGAGTTTGATGAAGGAGGATTGAGTAGGAAGCATAGCAAGCCTATAGCAGCAGAAGATCTACCTTAATAAGGGGGTAGTTTAAGGATTGGAGGAGTCTTATTTGACCATTTTGGAGGTGTAGGAACCTTGAATGAGTCTCAAAAGTGTTGGGAGGGTCATGAATCAAGAAACCCTTAGTTTTGGAGCCTATTGGTGAGGGTTTTGGGGTTTGCACATCAAATAAGATCATAGAACCTAAAAAATTGGATTTTCCTTGGTTTGGAGTCATCAAAAAATACTGTTGAGAGTTATAGGGTTTGAGGATAAGTACTTCATATACTTGCTTTGTAAAAGTGGGGTTCTTGCATAGGAAAAAATAGTCTCAGTCTTAGGACAACAAAGGCATGGTCCAAAACAACCCTATCTGATTTTGATATATGTTGTAGTACTCTGAAATGGGTGTTTGAAAATATAATTTATTTGGTGAGTTCTTTGGGAAAATCTAGAGAAAACTATTTTTTTCAGTCTTAGGTGGCCTAGTAAGGGCTAGTAGCCTAATTGAGGCTTAGAAGGGTTTGAGTGTTTATTGGTGGGCTGGAACTTTGTAACCTATTGACTATTGTTGAAATAGGTGTGAATAGGTGTTTAGAACCATTTGGAACCATTGTAGGGTGTTGGAGTGAGAAAAGCCTTTCTTTTTCATTAAGAAGCCTTTGAAATACTAGGTGAACTCAAGAAGTTGGAAGCATTGAAACAAACACATTGCCTAAGATCAACCTGACCCCATACCCTCTACATCACTATCTCTTATGACCTCAGTCATCAAAAGGAAGCCCACTCCTCCTAACATGGCCCAACAATAAATCACAAGAGGCTCTACCACATAATTACATGAAAATGATACTCAATGCAGCCAACAACTTCCACACATACTCTTACAACATAAGAAAGGCTACAACAACATCAATATAGAAAAATGAGCCTCTTGGCTAGCAATAAATAAAGGTATATGAAGCCATCAAATGCTGCCATTAAATAAAAGCTAACATCACAACAAGGCCTACTCACTTGCTGGTCCAAAACAACAGAGTAGTCATCTCAATCATCCATGGCCTATCCACATGGAAGAGAGTCTAAAATACTAACAATGCATAGAGAATCAAACATACTCAAAACCATCAAATGCATCAAAACTCATCAAACCAAAAAACTAGGAAATATTAACAGACCTCAAATAAAGCCTCTGGTGCAAAAATCAATTCAGAAAAATACCTCAAAAATGACCAAAAATGAGAAAATACAAAACACAGATAGGTTAGCACTTTTGCCCCATAAGACAACGCTTTTTCCAAAAATAACAACGTTTATGCATTCTAGAATAGTTCATATGCATCCTAAAATAGTGCTTATGTTTCCAGATTGATGCTTATGCTTTCTGTGACAGTGCTTATGCTGTGCAGAGTAGCGCAAATGCAATACAGAATAGCACTTATGCACAATAAGACAACTCTTTTGCAGAAACAATGTTTTTGCACAAGACTTACGGAAAGCTTAGAAAAATTTCACGTAAAATAATAAAATCCAGACTTTACAAAAGGGCTCAAAAAAAATATGAAAGGTGACACCCAGAAACAAGGATTACATGGGTATAAACAGAATAAATCAACTTAGACTAAAAACCAAAATTAAATCGAATGTCTTCACAAGAGTTTTCACAGAATCAAGAACAGCATACATAGGAAATACCAAATACATATTTTCTAGCAACTATACAAAATGCAAATAATATAAAGTTTCCTCCGCCAATATTAACCTTCAACAATATTAAAACTATAGAATAAATAATACTTCAACCTAGACCCAAAACATTGCAGACATAATGCATACACGAGGAAGCCATTGAAAACAAAATGCAAAGTGAGAAGACTCCAACATGCAACCTGAAGTAATGGAATGAAACTGAAGAATAGTTCCCACAAGCCAAACCAAATCCAATCCAAGCTCCAGCCAAAACCAAGAGAGAAGAAATCCAAAACCAAGAAGAAAACTTGCTGGAGAAATTTCGAGAGAAGAGCCAACCAACCCAGAAAACCTCATGGGAAAGAAAATAAAAAAGCAACAATAATCCAAAAACCCTAGCCTCAATCTCAACCAATCAAAATATTCCAATTTAGAGTATATTTTACCAACCCACCATATAATATAATTTATTCACTCATTTTGAATTCGACCAATGAGAGTGAAGGGTAGGTAAAGTAAATAAAATATACTTATCCAGCTAATTGGGATTGTTTTATTTCTTTATTTAATTTAATGTGTTCATACACCCCACTTAGGAATAAAAGTCAAACTAGTAAATAAATATAATCTATAAATAAATAATCCAAATGGGGATTAAAATCAAATAAACCAAAAGCTAATAAAATAAATTAAAGAGCCAAATAAATATAAGATATCAAATAAATATCAAATCATAGAAGGTCAAATAAATAATTAAATAATCAAATACCATTAAAGATTAAATCACAAATGTGAAAAAAATATTAAACAACAATAAAGCTTATCAAATATTAAATAATAGTAAAATCAATAAACGTTAATTATCAAATAAATATAAATATCAAATAATTAAATATTCAAAACTTATAAATTAAATGCATTAAAATAAACATTGCCAAATATAAAACTACACATCAAGAGCCACATTATTACTCTAACATAAACAAGTAAATCAACTGACATAAACCAAACTTACAGTACCAAAAGACCAAGCTTACTAACTGACATGGCGAATTACGCCAAGATGTTGGCTACTCATGGTAAACAACTTAGACCTAGAGCATGTGAGGGGAAATCATGCCATCTCCGAACCACATAAGCCATTGGAACTAAAGACACGCTCAGACCTGTGAAGCCAGGTGGAGTCAATGTATGGTACCTACAAAATCTTGCAACCACAAAATGACAATACCACATATACATATACACATATAGAACAGGCAAGTGATAAAGAATCGCGACGACACATCCTGCTTGCAATTAGTGATGTAGAATCGTCTCTATCATGAAGATAGTTAAACAATAGTCAAACACATCTCATAAACCTCTCATCATATGTAAACATAAAGTAGGGTTAGGTAATCATAATCATCATCAAAACCATGATAAATCTAATCTATCAATAATCCATCACATAGTGAGCATATAAAATCCATCGAGTACATATATCATCAAATCACATGATCGATCATGATAGTACCAACATCTATATAGAAATCAAAATAGCATATATCCAATAGTGTCTAATATCAATCATAAGTTACTGAAGCACATGAGTAATCATCATCCAAACCATCAAAATATAGTCTAGATAAGTCTATCAAGCATAATATAAAAGTCAACTCTAGTCAAAATAAGTGAAATCAAGTGTGGACACTACACTGCACTTGCAAAAAGGCTTACACCCTAGAGCACACTGCTCAATCACAAAAGGAGCCTCACTGACTACATAAAAATCTAGACTACAATCCAGAGAAGTGTTGAACTACTAAGATAGAATCTTCTATGCTAGAATACAGTTCTAGGTTAAGCTCTATTTGTTCTGGTCTGAAACCGTAAACCCTTTATTGGAACAACCCTTACATAAATATCCTCACAAACATAGTCTCTCTAATATATTTTGTATCATATTACATTCACATATCCATAATCTCCTCTTTTTTAGTCTCTTTCAAATTGATCTATCAAACTGATATATATATACCCTATACAAATTATCATGCCCTATGTCAGCTTACAAAGATAGATAGAATATCAAATTACATGTTGGCCAGATAACATAAATGCATAAATATTAAAGCCAATTGCCGATGCCGAATCCAAAAGTTATCGGCCTCCAATACTAATAACCTTTTACTAAACTATGTGGGCTTGTATTGTCAGTTACCAAAGAAATCCTTTTGTCCTACCGGTGTCAGTGTAGAATTTGTGAAGTGTCTATTGGCACACAATTGAACCAAAACATGAAGCTGGAACACAATACCATGTTTCCATCAATGACAACATAGTGAAACCAACCAAATGAGTGTCAATTACCAACAAGCGGAACTTCGCATTCCAATGTGCGTTTTCTAAATTTGGAGGTCTGCACCATGCTTTTCTGCTTTTGTCTATCACTAACCATTAATGATTTTGTTGTTTCCTTCACCTAATAGGTATGAAGATCAAATATTCTTGCAGGATCAGTGCAGTAGCTTTTCTAGCTTGCCTTGCTCAAGCCACAATCTTCTGGCATCCTCCGTGACTTGCGAGCTCCTCATTAAAGTTGAACTGCTCATAGATTGTTGTGTTGATGCACACTCCACTGACCTATGCAATACCTCCACCTAGCATCCAGCTTTCATGCTTGTCGACATCCACCTTTTCTTGTATTCCTATGTCAGTTTGACATACTTTGTCATCCAAGGTTGACTATCGATTTATCTTATCTTACCAGTATGACCATCAACCATCCTTTCTGTTCTGTTCACCGGTTGTTGTGCCTTCATAACACCCAAACAAAAAACAATCTTCATCCCGGTTTATGCCTTACCGGTAAGCCTTCTTTACAGATGGATGACACAAGTCACATTTACTAGTAGCCTTTCTTCTGTCTGCAGACTCTCATATGTATTTCCATCATACTAGTCACCTTACCAAACCTAGTTGACATCAATGACAACTTAATGCCTAAGATCCAACAATCTCCCCCTTTGGTATTGATTTTGTTGGATATTGGTGGCATATGATGAACCAGCATGTTGATATGATGGTAATGTATGTTGTCATTCATGTCAATAAGTACAATTAAACTAGTATGCATATTAAAAGAAGGTAGTCTCAGCTCTAGGGTTTCCGGTTTGGCAATCGAGCTTGTGCGATGCAACTGATGATAATCTATGATGAGTTAGCTAAGTGATGAGAATGAGATCAAGGTGCCACGTTAGTTTTGTGCATGTGAAGGATTTTCTTGAGGATCTTGCATGTGAAGATCGATTACATTAAATGTCTACCTCGAGAATGAACATTCTTCTTAGCGGTATGAGAAGAAAACGTGATGGGTTACTGATTCACATATGTGGTGAAGAATGGATGATGCAGATTGTCTTGTGATATGTTCAAGATTGTATTTCTCTATGCAAAGTGTTTGGATGGTTAGGATTGGACCGCTTGTATTGTAAACCTAAGATGCTTAGGGTTTAGGGTTTATGCTACCGACCTAATTGTTGTCTATAAGGTCGATGATGTTTGTTGTTGTAAGTTGTTGGCAAAAGTTGTTTGTGTATCTGAGTGATGAGATACTTGCCAAACCAATGAGTGAAAACTGCAGAGTGTGATTATAGAGTAGAAATGAAAAGGATTTGCCTTGGCATGTAGTGTTGTTATCAGATCAAGGTTTTACCTATTGTCTTCTAACCATTTCAATAGTTGGAAAATCCCTTTACCGGGTAGCTTTAATAGGCTTATTGCAAATCCTTTAATCGGGTGACTCAAGATCATTAAGTTCTTCAAATCCTCTAGTGAGGTAACCTCTAACAGGGTTTCAACCTTTAACAGGGTATATAGCCATCCCTTAACCAGGTGATCTTTAACAGGATCAGTTCCTAGCAGAACCTTATTGTAAAGTCTTTAATCTGACTAGGCTCCTAATAGAGTGAGCTTCTAAAGAGTTCAAAACAAGCTTGTGAGTATTCATCCCCGCCATGGTTTTTCCCATTTGGGTTTCCACGTGAAAAATCTGTGTGTCATGAGTTGTGCATTTTTCATGTGATGATTAAGTATTCCATGTGTTTAGTAATTATGTATGCAGATCTATTAGGTTATGGTATTACTAGTATACCACATGCATATGTTTATGAGTGAAGTTGTTATCAAGTATTGAATGTATTTGAAGTGTTCAGACTTATCAGTTTATGTTGTCTGAAGTCTTATTGTGTTTAGCCAGTATTGCCCTGGATAAGTTCAGTAATGAAGACAACCGGTTGATATTGCTTTAACTTGATAAACTGCGGAGAAAGTTTTTGTCTGTACTGATTCACCCCCCCCCCCCTCTCAATACCATTTAGGGTATTTGTTGTTGATCATTATTCATCAGATGTCAACTTATTGCAAGACAGTTCATAATGGTACATTTCTCCCTCTTTGACACAATGACAAAGAGTATTGTACTCCTCCCCTTAGATCCATCTTGAGCTCCTTCTTAGACTACTATGAGCTCCCCCTAAACCACATAAATCCTTTCATTCTCAAGTGCATAAGTTAGATGACACAACTCTGAACTTGTGTCTTAGGTATTCAAAGGTGCTTACCGGTAATGGTTTAGTGAAAATGTCAAATAATTGTTCTCGAGTAGGAACATAATCCATCCTTACTTCTTGTCCTTCAACCTTCTCTCTGAGAAAATGATACTTGATAGCAATGTGCTTTGTTCTGGAATGCATCACCATATTCTCTCCTATGTTGATTATACTCGAATTATCACACCTAATGAATATAGGATCTGTGATGTCCACCTGTATGTATTTGAGTCTCTGCTTCATCCAAAGCACCTGAGAGCAGCATGTAGTAGCAACAATGTATTCTGCTTCAGCAATTGATATGGAGACCGAGTCCCACTTCTTGCTATGCCATGAGACCAATCGTTCACCTAAAAATAATGCACCACCACTTGTACTCTTTCGGTCATCAATGCAACCTGCCTAATCAGCATCACTATATGCTTCTAAGATGAATTCCCCTTGTTTAGGTTACCACAATCCATAATTGAGTGTCCCTTGTAGGTACCTAGAGATTCTACTTACAACATTCATATGTGATTGCTTAGGTGCATCTTGAAATGTGGCCACCATGCATACTATTTGTACTATATCTGGTCTAGAAGTAGTTAGATACAATAGACTGCCCATTATGGATCTATAGAATGTTTGATCTACCACCAATGATTCATTATTATTTCTTAGTTTACTTCTAGTTACCATGGGGCTACTTACCAGTTTGTAATCCTCCAGTTGAAATTTCATTAACATTTCCTTTGCATACTTGATTTGTGAGATAAAGATTCCCTTATCTTGTTGTAGTATCTACAAACCAAGAAAGTATGCCAATTCACCAAGAATTGACATCTTAAATTCTGTCTGCATTTGATCAACAAATTCTTTGCAGAGGGTGTCCTTGTTGCCTCCAAAGATAATGTCATCTACATACACAACCACAATGATCATGTGGTTTCCATCTTTCTTTATGTACAAACTGTTGTCAGCACTCCCCTTTTTTAATCCCTACTCCTTTAGGTACTAATCTAACCTTGAATACCATTCTCTAGGAGCTTGCTTTAAACCATACAAGGCTTTCTTCAACCGACACACAAATGTTTCATCATCATGCTGCAGCAACCCTTCCAGTTTCTCCATGTATACTTATTGTAAATTTCCACTTAGGAAGGAAGATTTTACATCCATTTGATATACTTTATAACCCTTGTAGGCAGAGAAGGCTCGAAACATTTTGATTGCTCTACTCTAGCTTCTAGTGCAAATGTTTCTTCAAAGTCAATTCCCTCTACCCGAGACTATCCTTTACACACTAGTCTAGGTTTATGCCTAACAATTTTACCTTCTTCATTCATTTTATTTAGGCAAACCCATTTAGTGCCAATGATGTTCTTGTCTTCTAGTCTACAGACTAATTCCCAAGTCTTGTTCTTCTTAGTCTGTTGCAGTTCTTCTTCCATGGAATCCATCCATTCTTGTCTTTTGGTGGAATCATTGAATGTTTTAGGTTCTACTTCAGTCATGAGGTAGAAGTTGACTTTTTCATCATTCCGGGAAAGTCTTCTTCTATTCTGCACACCATCACTCTTATTTCCTAGAATTTTCTCTTTCGAGTGATTCAACTACACATACCAGTTGGGAGCCTTCTTGGATGCTTCTTTTGGTTCATTGTCTGACTGATCTTCCTCACCTTCATCATCAGAATGATCATACCAGTTCACCTGTGGTTGACTTCCTTTGTGCATATCCTCATCAACTTTTACATGCACACTCTCAATTAATCTTCTTAGTCTTTTGTTCTAGCATTTGTAGGGCTTGCTATTAGATGAGTAATCGAGAAATATTCCTTCATCACTCCTAGAGTCAAAACTACCTAGACCATCCATATCTCTTTTGATAAAACACTCACTTCCAAATAATTTGAAGTATTTGACTAATGGCTTTCGGTCATACCACAACTCATAAGGCATCATTTTGTAGTTTGTTCTTAATTGAATCTGGTTCAAAGTATATGTAGTAGTATGAACAACTTCCTTCCAATACATGTCAGGTAGATTGGCCTCATTTAACATGGCTCTAGCCATCTCCTTAACTGTCTTATGCTTTCTTTCTACAACATGATTTTGTTGTGGTGTCCTAGGGGCTAAGTATTGCCTTCTAAATCCATGTTTTTCACAGTGATCTTCAAATTCATTTGATGTAAAGTCTCCGCCTCAGTCTGATCTTAGACATTTTAGTTTGCACCCACTTTCTTTCTCCACCATCTTCCTAAAGATCTTGAATCTATCAAATACTTGGGACTTATCTTGCACGAAAGTGACCCAAGTTATTCTTGAATAATCATCAATAAAGAGCATAAAATATCTTTCATCAGGAAGAGCTCTTGTCCTAGTTGGACCACACAAATCTGTATGCACAATTTCAAGTGGTCTAGAGGTGTTGTGCTCTGTTTTCCTAAAGCTCGCCTTAGTTTTCTTTCCTTTCACATTCATCACAAAATGTGCTTACCGGTTTGATGATGGGTGGAATATTCCTCACACACCCCTCTGTGCTCACTACAACTAAGTTATCAAATTTTATGTGGCCTAATCTTCGATGCCATAGCCAGCTTTCATCAACCTATCCTATCATGCATTGGGACTCATAACATTCCTTCAAATTATAAATATTTCCATATGTTCTCTTTCCTTCTATCACAACCTGACTGGTATTGTCTTTCTTTATTTGGCAACTAGTTGTAAAGGTGAATTTATAACCTTTGTCACACATTTGACTCACACTCAACAGATTGTTCTTTAGGCCTTCCACATAGTATACATCATGTGCCTTCACTTTTCTATCAATACTTAGAGTACCTTTTCCCTTTATCTTGATGGATGAGTTATGTCCAAATCTTACTAAACCACCATTCCAGTCTTCTAGTTTGATAAATTTATTTTTATTTCCAATCATGTGGTTGGAACAACCACTATCTACAAACCATAGATTTTTCATTTAAACACGTAAGGTAATCTACACTATCAAAATTGATTCTGCCTTTTCTTTTTCTTTCTCAACCCATACTAGTTTGGTTTCCTTCTTCTTGTCAGCTGCTATTTTGAGCTCTGGATCAGGTGCCAGTTCTGGATTAGGATTTGTCTTCTTTTGTTTGATCCTCCATGTTTTACAAAACTTTTCTACATGTCCATACTCTTGATCGCTATAGCATTTCACATTTTCATTTAAGGGTAAATCCTTAAAATTATTGTAGGGCACCAGTTTATTCTTCCTACATTCAAAGCTCCTATGACCATATCCATTGCACTGATAATAGACAACATTTATATCCAAGAGTGCATTAAAAGGATTTCTACTTTCATAACTCATAGAGGGCTTATTGGTTAATCTACAGTTAGCTATTCTATGCCCAAATTTTTTACATCGGTAACAGTAACAATAAAAGTTTGAAACATATCAGTTAGATTACCTTGGTCCTACAAAGGACTACCTCATCGGGGGTCTTCACTTCATGCAATTGACTCTGGTGAATCCTATTGGTATTATGGATGTGTTTCATTGGTTTTGTCATTGATGTCAACACCTGTCAACACTTGTGAACACTTATCAACACTGAAGATCTTTGGTTATGTTCACCGACATGTTCAATGACTTATGCACAGTCATTGGTATTTGGTTCATTGGTAGGTTATATTGTTCACTGGCACTGAGGATGATTTGTTATCATCTGGAGATTACTTGGTTATGTCAAAGACATTTTCTAGATAAACTTGGTTATAACAATTGGTATTTGTAATAAGTTCTATGAACTGATTGTATTTGGTTTTGTTTTGCTTTGGCATTTGATATCAAAGGGGGAGAGACATCTATGGAAAAACACATTATCTTTTGGGAGAGATTATTCCCAGGGGGAGAAATATTATGTATTTTGATTTCTGGTAATTGATCTCTTTGGGAGATTGCTGGTTTTTGGCTTTTGGCATTTCTGCTTTGGCACTTAGATGCTTTTTCCATCTTGTGTTTCCATCAATGCCAAAGGGGGAGATTGTTGGTATTATGGATGTGTTGCATTGGTTTTGTCATTGATGTCAACACCTGTCAACACTTGTGAACACTTATCAACACTAAAGATCTTTGGTTATGTTCATCGGCATGTTCAGTGACTTATGCACAATCACCGGTATTTGGTTCACTGACAGGTTATATTGTTCATCGACACTAAGGATGATCTATTATCATCTAGAGATTACTTGGTTATGTCGAAGACATTGTTTGGATGCTTGGTTTTGGTGATTTGGTTATTGGTCTAATTGAGTTTGCATATTTGTTGTTACCGGCTAATTGGTCTAGTTTATGGACCAACAAGTGTTATGTATTCCAGATCAGCATGACATGTTATGGAGATGCCTTATTGATTGGTTATTATTGTAAATATATTAACCGGTACTGAATCCAGCATATGAAGGTGCTATTTTGAGTAGTACATTATCATTGGACTTAACCATCCAATTGTAGTCAGTGTGACTCCCATTTTGTGATTGAGCAGTGAGCTCTAGGCAGTTGGTCTTTCTGCATGTGCAGACCCCATTTGTACACACATACTATCTACATTAGTATCATCTGATTGTGGGTAAGGTTTCCCACCGTGGTTTTTTCCCTTACAGGGTTTCCACATACAAATATCTGTGTTATGTGTTGTGGATGTTATTTGTCTTTCTATTTCATGCATTAAACTTTATCGGTACTATTATTAACTGTTAAATTGTCAACTGAAATTAAGTTTAGTTTACTGGTATTATGCATTAAGTTTGGTTAAGTTGTATTTGGTTGAAATTAATAGACAACTGTATCACCCCCCCCCTCTCAGTTGCCTCTGGGTCCTAACAAATCCTTCATGGTCAACTCTTTCATTTCTCCTTAGATTTGCATGTCATTATAATGAGTGTGGCCTCCGGTTTATTGTTTGTGTATACCGGTTTGTGTGGTGATTTCTAACAACATCTGCATATGTCTTTTTACTAGTATCCTTGCTTCCAATGAATTTCTTCTTTTCTTCACCTTCATTTGAAGAGGTAAACTTAATTTCTTTACTAGATGTGTCTTTTCTATTTGAACTTTGACCTTCTTCAAAGCCTAAGCCACCGATATCTTTGGATTTCTTTTGTTTGCTCAACATCTTATCTAAAGCTTCAGTGTTGCCTTCATATTTGCTTCTTACTTTTATTTCTTCCTTACTTCCTTCAAGCTCCTTTTTGAGCTTCACTATTTATGCTTCCAAATCTTGATTCTCCTTTTCCTTCTTCATCAGATCAGAGGATGTAACTTCACATATCCTCTTGGATTCTTCCAGCTATAGTTTCAAGTTAGATATAACTTGACTGGACTTATCTAGGGATTGATTTAAGATACCTTGTTCATCTACTCCAGCATGCTTGACCTTCTTGAGTTCTCTTCTTGTTTTACTCAGTTCCTTAAGAGCACTTATAAGCGCTCCTAATAAATCCACTTCAACCTCAACATCCTCTCCTTCCTCATCTTCACCAACTGGTTCATCATGCCATAAAGAGGTTAAGTTTGGTGGTATGATGAAATATTAAGTATCTGGTAGGTTACTGAGAGGGGGGGTGAATCAGTAAACTGAAAAAACTGATACAAACTCCCAAACTCAAAATAAACTTACCAACAAATATCAACCGTTTTGACTATTATGACAACTTAACAGTAAACGACTTCAATCTTGTAAACATAAAAAATTCTTAATCATATGTCAACATATTCATCTCTCAATGCTTCCAGTTATCATGCCTTATCTGAATAGTTAAGTAGTTAATCAAATCAACAAATAAGATCATGACCACAAAAGCATTCACCACTTGACATAAATATTTATACATGGAAAACCCAAATAGATAGAAACCACAGTGAGATGAGACTCACAAGGATAGCTATCTGAACTCTTCTAAAGTTTGCCCTATTAGGAGCCAAGTTTGTTAAAGCTTCTACAATAAGTCATGTTAAGAACTAATTTCCCTTAGGAATCACCTAGGTAGGGGATTTACAAATATGCCTTGATGAAAAGCATAATACATTGTTAAGAGTAACCTCGCTGGAGGGTTTGAGAATCCAAACTAATGGACCACCTTGTTAGAGGATTTAGAAAGTAACCAAGCTTGTTAGAGCTTATCCGGTTAGGGGATTTCAATTTCTATTGTAATTGTTAGAAAACAACATGTTTTCTTGATTTGTCTGAATAGCACTACATCTTCTTGATCAGATCCTTCTTAAGCCTCAATATGCCTTTACTCAAACAACAGATCTATCCTCCAGTTTGGCAACCACACACTCAACTGGTTTTCTCCAAACTTGTCAACTTTTCCAATGCTCAACAAAACAATATCATCGACCTTAAATACAAAATCAACTAGGTTGGTAACACAACAAAAACCTAATTCTCATCATCAAGATTATAAATAAGTCAGTACAATCTTGACCATTAGAAATCATAACAATCTCTTCACATTCTTCAAGAAAATTCCAACCGCTCCATGATCACCACCTCATCGGACTTGTAACTCATCACACGTTATGCATTTGATGTAGTCAACTTTTCTCCTTTCCAAGATAACAAACAAACGCACCAAAACAATATGAACTTATCCTCATACAATGATCACACATGTCTCCATCATTACCACCCAACATTAGATCATAAACCAACAAACTTGATCAGTTAGGGTTTATCAAAAAAAACAAAATGGTAGGGTTTACTGGTTACAAAACATAGAAAGGTTTAACCCTTTACACCGGTTCAACTTACAAACTATCATATACTAGTTTACAACATCTTCCATAAAGTTTATCATACCGGTTACAAGACAATAGAAATAACAACAATAACATCAATAATATCATGAATACTATCCACCTGTTTAATTGACATCAATGACAACATATCATTAATGCAATCTATATGCAAAATGCCAACAATCTCCCCCTTTGGTATTGATGGCAATACAAATATCAACGCCTCTGATTGTTGTTGTGGACTGGTGAGTAGGAATCCTGGTTTACATTACCAAGTATTCACCATGCTCTGTCTATCTTCAGCCTACCGCTAGTTCACCTAATTCTTCTCCACAATCACATAATTCTTCTCCCCCTTTGAGAACAATGCGAAATTGAAAGTAAAACATGTAATTCCAAATTCTCACTGTGCATCAACATACTACAACTTGATGCTCCCCCTATGGAATACATCCACTCCAAAAATATCAATCCATGTAAGATTCTGCAAGTAACTCAGGGACTAATGCAATAAACATCATATTCAACTGACCTCTTGAAGAGGTACAACCCCTAATTGTCTTCTAAGATACTCAAAAGTAGTCTTAGGTAGATTTTTGGTAAAGGTATCTGCAAGCTGCTCTTGGGTAGAAACATGCTCTAAAATAACATCTTTACTTTGAACATTTTCCCTCAAAAAGTGATACTTCAATTCAATGTGCTTAGTCCTTGCATGCAAAACAGGATTTTTAGAAATATTAATTGCACTTGTATTATCACACAAAATCTTTATAGGTTCTAAGATCTTCATCTTAAAACCTTCCAAAATGTCCCTCATCCAAATAGCTTGTGTGCAATTCATATAAGCTGCTATATACTCAACTTCAGCAGTAGATTATGAAGTACAACTCTACTTTTTACTACTCCATGAAACTAGCCTTCCTCTTAGAAAGAATGCTCCACCAGTAGTACTCTTCCAGTCATCAATATTTCCTACCCAATCAGCATGTGTATATGCCTTCAGATCAAAATTTCCTTCATATGGATACCATGGTTCATAATCAACTATACTTTTCAAATATCGAAAAATTCTCTTAGTTGTTATCAAATGTGCTTCCTTTGGATTTTTCTAAAATCTAGCAACTATACCAACTGCATGGGCAATATCCAGTCGGCTGTGAACAACATAGTGTAATTTTCCAATCATTGACTTGTATTCCTTTTCATCTACAGACTTAGATGCATCTTCCTTGGACAAATTACAACCTCTAACCATTGGAGTTCCAATTGGTTTACAATCACTCATGCCAAAAGTCTTCAAAACTTCTTTCACATACTTAGATTGACTAATGAAAATACCATTCTTCATCTATTGTATCTACAAGCCTATGAAATTTTTTATTTCCCCTACTAATGACATCTCAAACTAATTCTTCATTTCATATATAGAACTGTTGCTCACGACATCAATACCTCCAAATATAATGTCATCAACAAATACTTCATTGACCAATATTTCATCTCCTTCAAACTTGAGATAAATGTTGTTGTCATCACTGGTTCTTGCAAATCCTTTGTTCATCAATTGTGTATGAAGCCTTTCATACCAAGCTCTGGGTGCCTGCTTTAATCCATATAAAGCTTTATGTAATCTACATACCATGTATTCCTTATTTGTCAATGCATAACAATCAGGTTGCTCTATATAAACCTCTTCTTCCAATATCTCATTCAAGAATGTAGACTTAACATCCATCTGGTATTCCTTCAACTTCTTATGGGCTGCAAATGCAAGTAATGGTCTAACTCCTTCCAATCTTGCTACTGGTGCAAAATTTTCTCCATAATCTTCTCCTTCTTCTTGAGCTTAACCCTTGCAAACTAGTCTTGCCTTATTGCGAACTACAACACCATCTTCATTTAACTTGTTTTTGAATACCCATTTAGTACCTATGACATTTTTGTTTACTAGTTAGGGTACTAGGGTCCAAGTGTTGTTCTTGTCAGTCTGATCCAATTCCTCTTCCATTGCATTCACCCAATGATCATCACCAAATGCCTCCTTAGCACTTCTAGGTTCAATGGTGGATATCAAGAAAGAATTCTCTCTAATTCTCCATCTAGTTAGTACTCCAACATCCTTATCCCTAATAATCTACCCAGGACTGTGATTCAGTCTCACATACCTAGGAATAACATGATCATTATATTCATGTTCAACTTCTTCATTGTCTTCTTCATCTAAATTTATTTGTTCTAGTTGAACAAGTACATCAGGATTTGCTTTACTAGTTTATGATTTAACAGTTTTAGGTTCCAAAAGAAAAATGCAAGGACCTTCATCCTTTCTCTCTGAATTGGTTCCTTCTGAAATTTTAGGACATTCATCTACACGAACATCAACACTCTCAACAATTCTTCGTGTCTGGTTGTTGAAGAATTTGTAGGCCTTACTGTTGGTGGAATAGCCAAGAAATATGCCTTCATCACTCTTAGCTTCAAACTTTCTTATGTAATCACCTCTTTTGATAAAAGATTTACTACCAAAGATCTTAAAATATCTAACATCATGTGATCTCCCATACTAGTACTCATAAGGTGTCTTGTCCTTAGCTCTTTTCACTACAACTCATTTCATTATGTAGATTGTTGTACTTACAACTTCTCTCCAAAAAAATTTCAACACACTTCCTTGTATCAACATAGTTCTAGCTACTTCAACTACTGACTGGTTGTTCCTTTCTGCTATACCATTCTGCTGTGGTGTCCTTGGTGTAGAAAGTTGTTGCTTGATACCATTGTCATTATAGTACTTAGTGAATTCCTCAAAAGTAAATTCACCGCCTTGATATGTTCTCAAATATTTTATCTTTATGCCATTCTCTTTCTCAGCTAAGGCTCTGAATGCCTTGAATTCACCAAAAGCTTCATTCTTATCCTTGAAGAATGTGACCCACATAATCCTTGAACAATCATCAGTCAAGATCATGTAATATCTATCACCTAAAATTATTGTAGTTCTTATTGGTCCACATAGATCTGTATGAACCAAATCTAACAAGTGCTTCATTGAGAAGGACTTGCCCTTGAACGTTGAAGAAGTCATCTTTCCTAACTGGCATTCTTTACAAAGGGCATTAACTAGTTTGTCTATCTAAGGTAGACCTCTTACTATCTTAGACTTGCTCACTTTAACAATATTGTCAAAATTTATATGACAAAATCTCCTATGCCAAAGCTAGCTATCATCTATCTTTGCAATCAAATAGTTGCTAACTTTAGGATTAAGATGAAATAGATTACCTCTAGTTTATTTTCCAATTGCAATCGATTCAACTTTGTTGTCAAAGATTTTGCACATACCATTTATAAACTCTAGTGGGTATCCTCTGTCATTAACTTATGCCACACTTAGAAGATTGTTCTTTAGACCTTCAACCCAATAGACATCATCAACACTGCTTTTCCCATTAAGAGAAATAACTCCCTTACCTTTAATTATACAAGGTGAGTCATTGCCAAATCTGACAACACCACCTTCAAATTCCTTTAAGGAAATAAATTTGCTCTGATCACTAGTCATGTGATGTGAACAACCACTATCAATGATCCAATCATCAGAGTTATCCATCCTGGACACCAACCCCTTCTAGTCTGATATCTCATCCTAAATAGCCACAAACACAATATCTTCACCAGCATCATCATCATATTCTTCATCAGTAATACCACTATCAATAGATACAAGACAATCTCTCTTTCCTTTACCCTTATACATCTTGAATTTGTCTCTCTTGTATTCATTTTCATGTTTAGGGAAATTAGCTGCTATATGACCAATCTTATTGCAAGCAAAATATTTCAATGGTAGCTTACCTCTATATTTCCCAATACCTCTAGGCAGACGTTTTGCCAACAATGCTTCAAGTTTCACTAAGTATTCTTCATCATCAACATATTTGCTAGATCTAGATTCATAGCTATGGCTGGTATCTCTACTTCTCATAGATGGGTTAGAGATAGAAGCTCTAAATGCAGATTCTAATTTTTGTACACTACCATCATAGCCATTTAGTTCAAAAGCAGTAAGTTTCCAATGATAGAGTCAAGAGTTACCTTAGTTTTGTCAATGGATTTTAGCTCCTGAATAGCTACAACTCGGATAGCATAAACTAGTAATAGGGTTTTGAGTACCTTACTGATCACTGTGGCATCTTCCACTTTCCCTTCTGCACTCTTTATTTCACCAACTATCTCCTTTATCCTTTGACCATACTGCTGGATATTCTCACCTTCAGATTTTCTCATGTCATCAAACTTTCCTCTTAAACTATCCTCTTTAGCAATCTTAACATGTTCATCACCGCTATAAATCTCTTCAAGTTTTTTCCATACTTCATATGCAGTTTCAAGACCATGAACATTTACATATTCAGCATCAGACATGGAACTTATAATAGCCTCTAATATATTTAGTTTTTATATAATCCCAATATTGACTTCCAAGACTCTTAATGGAAATCTTCATTTTGTCATTCCATATCCTATAATTATCTTTGTTGAACTTGGGACCTTCTTTCTTCATCATGATCTACAAGATCTTTTCCTTAAGTTGTTAGACTTTTAGGTTAAAGAGGACTTGAGATGCTCTGATACCAATTGATGGTATTGTTATCACTATTTTAAAAATGGATGTTCTTGGTCCATAATTGGCTAATTTTGTTGAAATTTTGAGTCTGGTATTGGCCTTGTTACCTCTGTTTTGTTGTAAGCCAATGAGAAGGTTTAAGGGTTTTAAGTTTCAACCTCCAAGGTGTCTGAGTAAAAACCTGGTTCTAATTCTGAGTTACTTTTTGCCACTTAAGTGATGGGTCCGCTTGTCATGAGAAGTGTCCCCCCCATTGTTATTTACCTAGGTGGTCCCTGAAATATTTTAAATTTTATACGCCTATTACTTTTTCCTTTTTCTAATGTTTATCGATCCCTGTAAGTGTCATGCAACTCTTTGTTGATCCAACGGCTTGCGTTGATTCGTAAGATGAAGATGATCTCAAGTTATCCTCCGTGAAATAGCAAAAAGTGGCAGGTCCTAGAAGCAGACAGGTTTCCCAAAGAGTAAAGAGTGGTTGGTTTAGAGAATGATCAATGGCTCGCATTGATTCGTGGCCAAAAGGTGCTCAAGATTTAGCCTTCGTGAAGTAGTGAAAACACATGGCGAGTCCCAGAGACAAGCGGTCTTCCTTGGCTAAAGGATGATTGGGTTGGAAAAGGATCAACGGCTCGTGTTGATTCATGGTCAGGAGATGCACACATTTTAACTTTCGTGAATTAGCGAAAAGGTGGCGGGTCCCACTAAAGTTGGCAGTAAAGGTGGCAAGTCCAGCTAGCAATGACAGAGCAGTGATAGGGTGCTCAGTTGGCGGTCTGCAGTGGTCCCAGGCGTGGCGGTCATTTAAAGAATAAACAATGAGAAAGTTCTTGAGATCTAATGGCCTGCGTGGATTCATGAAGATAAGGTGCTAGTAAGTTAGTCATTGCGAAGTGGCAAAAAAGGGCTGGTGGGCCCAAAGGACAGGCAGGGCATGAAGTTAAAAGCCAATCAATTCTGTTTTGATCCAATGATCCTCGAGGTTCCATAGCCGCAAGCTAAATGAAGATTAATTTTCACGAAATGGAGAAAGACAGGTGGAAATCACACGAAGGCATGACATGGTAGGACAGATGGTGTGTTTCGTAGTAAAAGATGACCTGTCCAGTATACATTGTTTTAAACGGTAGTTGAGGGCCCGCCTTGGTACAATCGATAGTTATGTGGAGAATAGTGAAGCAAAACACATGGTAGATTTAGAATGGAACATGAAGGAACTTCCATAGCTAATGGCCGACTACCATGTGGCATTTGTTAACTGGTGAATAAGTAGAGTAAGTGATTTCCGAATAAAGGGCCCACTTAAAAGGTTTGAAGCTTGTTAAAAGATATTCATCTCATGGTCAATCCAATAGTTCTTGTTATTTCATGGCCCTAAGATGCCTGCAGCTTAACCTCTACGAAATGGTGAAAACCATTAGCCGTCAAGATGAGGCGCGGTTAGTAAGTGAGATTGATGGTCCTGGTTAGGGTTAAAAGTTGGGCGGTTAGAGCTTGATCTAAGGGCTAGCGTGGCTTCACAAAGGAAAAGTACATGAGTGTTAAAGCCCACAAAATAGCAAAATAAGGTGGGGCACAAAATTAACAAAGAGTGATCAGACAGAGGTAAAGGTGGTGTAGGTTCTTGTAATCCAATGGCCAGCATTGTTTCGCAAAAGAAAGCTACAAAGGTTTTATGCACTGCGAAATAGCAAAAGGTCGAAACAGAGGAAAGACTCAGAGAAGTTATGACTCATTGGAGCCAATTTTGAATTCAATTTGGTGAATTCAATTTTGAAACGATAGCCTAAGAATGCAGAGTTAATTTTAAAAAAAATTCAATGCCAACTTGTCCTTTAGAGTCCGCATCAACTTGATTGTTAGTATTGTTTCATCGAAGTCTGTTATAGAGCAATTGGTGCAGAGCAATTCTCTTTAGGTGAATAATCAGGTTTTTGTGATTTTCTTGATAATTTTGGTCTGTTTCCAATCGTTGCTGTGTGAATTATTTCATTAGAGGTCTATGCTAGTTTCAAGTGGTTTAGTTGCTTATTCAGAATGGCACCAAGAAGAGAGTTGATGGGAAAATTGAATTATCTAGATAGGAACATCTGTGATGATCTTTTAGAGTAGTTAACCATGTCCACCAATGTCGGGGCTAAGGCTAAAGAGTTGCTACCAAAGAACCCTCATTTGAAAATTGGGGATGGCCTATTTGATAAAGGCAATTGGTTAAGGGACCCTGAGATACAGATATCAGGTTTAGGACTGCTCAAAGTCGGTTTTGGGAAGAGACATTCCCCGGCTCCTTTAAATAGCACATGGGAACTAGATGTAGGAAAACTTGTGGTCCCTTGTGTATTCATGGATGTAGATCTATTGACCCTAATTGCACAAAATTATGACACTGTAGCAAGATGCATCAGAAATATAAAGGGATCAGCCCTAGTTGAAATCAAAGATGATGAGTTTAGAAATGTTTTCAAGCTCAGTGAGGCATCCAATTTGTTTGAACCTATTGACTTTGAGTCACTAGCCCAGATTTACAATGCACAGAGGGATCATCTTAGGAGTGGCCCATTGAAAGAATTCTTTGTTAAGATAGGGGGGTTAACAGTTGTAGGCCCCAGGACAATGGAACCATTCTCCCTCAATTTATTTACTTTGAGAGCTAAGGGTATGTATTGGGCACTATCTCAGATCTTTGGAGAGGATGCTAAAAAGAACATGCCAATCCATTACATGTTAATGATTGCACAAATTCTAAACCCCTCCTTGGCAATAACTTTTGATTATATCCCATACCTTACTGATGCAATTCATAAAGGGCTAGTATGGATCAAAAATGGTAAGGTGGATAGGCCATTTGGATGGTACTCCAAGTTAATGCACATGTTCTTGTTCAAAGGTGTTGATTAATTTGCAAAGGACATGGACCTGATCAAGGTTAAAGATAAAGAGGAGATGCTCATGCAACTTTGGAGCACTATTCTATCTTGGGATAGAGAAGATTCTAGTTTTCTAAAGTTTGATAGATGCTTTTCATCTAAGATTAGAGTTCTTTTATGTGCAAAAACCCTAGGATTCCTAAAGCTCTTTTGGAATTCCTTAGGCATAAAGAGTTTGCAAAAGATATCAAGATTGTTCACAATTGGGGAGTCATGTATTTGTACCCTGTTTCTACTATTTTAGAGTGTATGGTTTTAGAGGTACCCCCTATCTACTACCCTATTAGGTCCCCTTGAAGATAGGGATTGCAGAAGTGTTGAGACAGATTGGAGGAGTACAAGAAGCTGAGCTGACCAATAGGGGTAAAGGGACCATTTTCCCAACTATTACCATGGCCCATCATTTTTTAATTAATAAAGGTGGATGGAAATATTTTGAAGAATTCTTTAAGCCATATAGGTTGTCAACTGCAGTTTCAAGATGTGCAGACCCTGAGGACTTTTTCAATGGCATGTTCAGAAAGAGAGTAGTGTGTAGAATTAGGCCTCACCAATTTCAATTCCCCGAAGATTTAATTAGGAACGAATTCAGCTTAGATGAGAAAGAACTAAGGAAGGAGAAGTGGGTTGCATATATGAAAGCACTTGATTTTATCCATCAATTTGATAGTAGCTATGACCCTCTTCTAGCTTCAACCCTTTTGAGGAGAAAATCAAATTCTTGGTTCTCTATTTTGAAGACTTTGTGAAGACCTTAAAAGAAAAAAGGGAGGCTATAATGTCGAATGATCCTGATAGGGTTAAGCTTGTCTTAGCTAAGTCTGCCTTTGCTAAGGCTATTCCACCTAGTGACTATGTAATGGATAAGAAGTCAAAGTACACTGTGATGATGCCAGTGACAGGTGAGCCTTCCACTTCAAAAGGGAAAAGGAAAATTGAAGATGTCATTGACATTGAGGATTCCCCTAAAAGGCAAAGAGTGGGAAAGGAGGTTGAAATTGATGAACCTCAATATTGTCCATCTAAGTCCCCTATCCACATTGGAGATGAGCAAGCAGTGGCTGAACAATTGTTACAGTTAGGGAGTCTCAGTGAGATTGCCTATACTTATGAGGAGACTCAAGAGGGGATCCCAAAGGAGCCACCTAATGCTGAAATGAACTTAACTGATGGTGAGTTAAGGAGCAAAGACTTAGACCTTACTATTAAGAATGCTAGTGATGAATTCCTGGCTGATAGTAACTTTGTTACAACAGGGGCTTTCATGATATTTGTATGGAAGCAAAACATGGAACAATTCAAGACCAGATGTGAGTAGAAGAAGAGTGAACAACCTCTCAGAGATGGTAATCAAACAGAAGAAGAAATAAAGCAAGAAATGATGGTTGAATTCAGAGCCATCACTCCTGAAGCTAGAAGAGAGATGGTGTCAAAGGCTAGTGTTCTAATCCACCCTGAATGGGATATAACTAATGCTTTAGTTCTTGATGTAGTAAGGAAGGAAACAAAGCCAATGGATGGAGTGACCTTCAGCATGGATAATGCTGCTCTTGTCATGTGGTCATTAAAAAAGGATGAGAACAAAAGGAGGAAAAATGCATCAGATTCTAGCCTCTTAGGAGGCATGATTATTATTAGAGTCCAAGATACAGGGGTAGTGGAAGTTGCAAGCACAATTTTGGAAACTACAAAGTTTAATGTGGTAGCAGCAGAGAAAGAGGCACAAGAAAGATATAATCTCCAATTGAAGTTGGAGACTATCTTAAAGGCTTACAATGAGGCTAAAGAAGGAATACCCAATAGGGACAGCATAATTACTAGACTCCAGAGTTAGTTGGCAGGTCAACACCATCCAGGTGAATCTTTTACACTCATGATAGCCTCCTCTCTAGCAAGACCTCCTCCTACTAGTCCCATTATAGAATACCCCCCTTCTCCTATGCCTTCTAATTTCCAATCAGCTGAGACTGTCCAACATGAGTTGGAAAAGTTAAAATAAGCTCAAGCCTTGTTTGCAAACAAATATGAAGAGAAGGTGAAAGCCACAATTTTGAAGTTTGCTGACTCAGTCAAGGCCTCCATTGTATACATAAATATGAAGAGGATTCTGGAGGTTATGATCAAATTCAGAGAGGATGAGGCCACTTTGGAACCAATCCTTAATAAGTGGATACCCAGAGGTAATGAGTTGGAGCTCACATGTTCATCTCATGCAGATGCAGAGGAGAATGACCTTCTAAGGTCCACCAGTGAGTTTATAAAAGAGATGAATATTCTCTTAGAGGAAAGGGCAAGTATAAAAAGAAAAGCCCAACTATATAGAAAAGAATATTCGGATCACAAATTTGAATTGTTTCTAGGAGGTTTCATTGGTCCAATTCAGTTAAAAGAAGAGAAGACCTGGTTAGAGGAGCTAGACCATAATTTGTCCCAAATGGTCAATCAAATTATCAACACTGATGACACATCTTTATTTGTCCAAACAATGGAAGAAATTGAAAAGTTGAAATCTCATTACGGTTTCATAGAAATAGAAATTGGGCATTTAAGAGTCACTTGGAAAAGGGTAGAAGACATGAAACAAAATGTTGTTAGTTTTGCTTGGCCAAGTGACAATGTTTTTCAGGAATGGAAGGATAATTATGTCGGACAGAAAGAAGATGTGCCAGAGTAGTTAGAAGAGGTTGCAACAGAACAAAAGGCACAAGAGGATGTGGATGTTGAAAAGGACTTGTAACCACTTCTTGGAGAAGAATTGCGGATTTAACAAACTTTTTGAAAAGGGTCCGAAGATTGTCTGCGTCCATAATGTTATAAATGGATACCAGGATAGAGAAAAAAGGATCACAAGAATTTGTAAAAGAACTCTGCAAAAATTTATCTAAGTTTTTTCTAACTGTTTCTTAGAAAATTATCTAAATTTTGTAAGGTTTTCCAGATTGAATATAAATATATAGACCATTAAAATTGAATATAAATATACAGACCATTAACTTTGAGCCTAGAATTTGTGTTGTCTTCTGGTATGCTTTCAAATATTTTACTGGTTTAATTTGGGTAACTTAGGGTTATTTCAATTGAACAGGGATTGTAATGCAATCTTTATAGATATGTTTCTCAACTTTCTTCTTTAGGAGGAGAATTAAATACACGATAAATATCTTTGTCAGTGGTTATTTGTTGGGAACTTTGAATCTGATGAACACTGTTTAGTATAATAAGGGAGGATTCTCATACATGTCAGACATGTATGGAGTTGATAAAAGCCAAAGTGATTAAGATGCATGGATATGTTTAATTTTGGAGTTCTTATCTAAAATAGATGACTCCGTAGCTTGGATAAGGCACTAGTATCTGTTAATGTTTTCTTTTCTAAATCTCTTGAGGATCAACACTGAAAATGAGGCTAAGTTTTCCTATATTTATTCAGTTTTTGTTTAAGGCGATAAGATCCACTAGTTTCTGGACAATGGTTACTGTGGATTTTGTTTAAAAGTGTGAAAGTATTCACATAAGGTATACTCGCCTAAAATTTAGATAAGTTTGAAGTGTAGAAGTTTATTAAAACCTTGTCATATGTTTCTCTAAGGTTCTTGTTCCTTGATTTCTCCATTCACATACAAAGTTATTCTTTCTCATCAAAGGGGATTAAGACGAGGATCAGAATTTGAGAACAACAAAAGTGGTGACTCTGCTGGGGAGAGCCAAGGTGTGTCTGTGTTGCAGATTGGTGCTTCAATGAACTATGAATGTTGTCTGGATATCTGTATTTAGAAATTTTTGTGATCTTTGATTAGTGTTCCCTCTTTCTCTAAAAAATCTTAGTGATTTTGGTTTGAAGATTGGCAAATATTTTTGTGTGAAGCTTGTTTTCATTTTTCCCATAGTCTTTGTGGGTGGCGACTCTATTAGTCTTAATCAACCCTTTTTGAAAATAAGTAAAATTTTGAAAAGAAAACAAGCACAATGCAAGGAGGAAAGAACACTAGATCTTTCATGAAAAAGCATCCTCATGAGACGTTGTAGGAGGGATTACCTGAATAGTCACAAAGAGGTCAAAAAAGGTCACTACTACATGAGCCATCAAATGCTCCTTGGGTGCAGAAAAGCAACAATACTGGTAAGATATTTGAAAGACCTGTCTATGCAAAGTCAAATTTTTCTTCCCGAGAATCTAAACATGATGTTTTGGGTTTCCATTCTAGTTTATTTCGAAATATAGAAGATGCTCATGTTTTAAATCAAGATATATCTCATACTAGTTTTTCTAGGAGAGATAGAAGTAGTTCAAATGTAGTCAGAAATTTTGTACCTAGAATAGTTGATCGAAATATGAGCTTAATTGATATTGACCAAGTTAACATATCAGACTTTGAAGAAATCTTCCCTGATGAAGATAAAGTATCCCAGGAAATAGAGGACCTAAATAGAAGGGTTCATCATTTGATCTCCTTAAGAGCCCAAAAGGAAGCAAATAGGGAGAAAGAAGTTAAGGCAAAATTGATGGAAAGAGATAAGCTCCTAATACAGATTGCTGATCTTGATTTGCTTGCCCAAGAAAAGGAAAAGAGTGATGATGAAGGTCCTGTGATTAGAGAAGTTTTAGTCCCTAAGACCAAATCAGCGTACAAGTCAAAAGTGCAACAAAATAGAGAAATCCTTAGTGACCCGCAACCTTTTAGAAAAGATGTAGATAAAGGAAAGTAGAAATGCATGGAAGGTGGGTCAGGATCTAAGACTACAATGGAAATCTCTCATAGATTATCAGCACATGAAAGGGAGATGGAAAGGATGAAGGAAGAGAAAGAAGATCTACAAATGGAGTTGGAGAAAGCTGAGTTAGAGGCAGCTAACCAAGAAGTTAAAAGAAAAATTGGCTATCTAAAAGCTCCCCCCATCATCTTTCCATCAGAAGATCTAAATAAACCTGTTCCTCATCAAGTTTCCCTCCCTCTTGTTAAAATTCAGCCAACCTTGCCTGTTAATATAGCAACAGCCAGTCAAGCCCCTGTTATTAACCAAAATAACCAGATCTCTCAAACTCAAATCCCCAATGTAAGAATGAACATGGGTAATAACCATGCCGCTAACCCATTCCAAAGAAGACCTATCAACATAGAACTATATAGGCAGCTTTTTTTTGATGGAATCCCTGGATATCCTAACCATGTTCCAACTGAGTTAAGAGATAGACTTCATAAATTTGCTAGGAACAATGCAATCAGTGCAGAAGACCATTTGAAGTCTTTTGGTGATTTGATTAATGATTATGAGATCATAAATGAAGATGTCATAATGAAATTATTTGTTCACTCCCTAATAGAATATGCAAGAGACTGGTATAGGGGTCTTCCTGTTAATAGTATTGGGTCTTGGGAGGATTTTAAAAATTGCTTTCAAGAACAGTATGGTGACAAAACAAATGTGAGCTTCATGCTAAATGAGTTCAACAATATTAGAAAATATGATAATGAAATGGTCACAAATTTTAATGCTAGATTTCAGAAAGCAATGCATAAATTATTTTAGGTAATGAGATTAGATGATAACATGTGCCTGAATACTTACTACAATGCCTTTGATTCTAAATGGCATATATTTTGAGGGATAAAAATCCACATAGCCTAAGAGATGCATTTAGAATTTCTATCAATGTAGAGAGCAATAGAAAGGCATCTGGAAAATTAGGAAGAAGAACTGATGGTAGGCTATGGCAGGAAACAAAATAGCAACCAAACAAAGTTGCTAAGGAAGAAGATAAAATAGAAAAGTTGGTGACCACCATGAAGGATCTCACTACCAAGGTGTACAAAAATGACAAACCTCATTATAATTGGCAAGATAGACCTCCTAGATTGCATGATATGCCTTACAACACCAATTTGAAGAATGGTAAGCCTTAGAGTGAGAAGCCTAAGAATTTTTAGAGCCAAGAT